>NW_024349803.1:3018650-3035215 GCF_902729225.1 Pteropus medius
TTTTTTTTTTTTTTTGCGGGGTCTGTATGGTTCTATAAAATGTTATCCCGTGTATAAATTCACATAGCCACCACCATAGCCATGACACAGGATGGCTCCGTCACCACAAGGAGCTCCCTCATGCTTCTCTGCAGTCACAGCCTCCCTCAAGCGTAACCTCTAGTGGTCTGCCTTCACCACTATCATTTTCTCATCTGGGAGTGTTATCTAAATGAAATCAGTGTGTAACCTTTTAGGCACTGGCTTTTTTCACTCAGCCTAATGCTCCTGGGACCCACCCAAGTGGTGTGTATCAATAAGTTGTTCCCTTTTTGCTGCTGCGTAGTATTCCGTGGTTTGGGTATACCACAGTCTGTTCACTACTCCTCCACTGAAAGACATTTGGCTGTTTGTACTTTGGGGCTGTTACAAGTAAAGCTGCTCATTACATCTGTGTACAGGTTCTCAAATAGCCTTTGATGCATGGACTTTATTTTTTCTGCCCTCCTGTAGCCAGTTGATTTTCCTTATAACACTTCAATATCATGTACAGACCTTCTCTGATCTTGATATAATACATATAGCAACACAAATGTCTGTAACACAACTTGAGAGCTGGGAAGAAAGCAGAAAAGACATGGAGGAGCAATACCAGGTGTTATAAATGTCACAAAGTCTCTGTCAGAGATCCATCGGCCGCCCCAAATTTTAATGCATATTTTACACACACCTAAAAGGTTTGGCCATCTTGTCTCCTTGTCCACAGCACTGTAGGAAGTGTGGAGATGACTTTTGACAGCAGCTGGACTTATAGTCGATACTATAATAGTAGGAGTGAGACTTAAAGACCATCCCATGAAGCTAGAAATGGAAGCCCCTGAGTGCAGGGTAAATGATTCCATTCACTTCAGGAGTTCAGAAGGGCATCTGTATTACTTTAGCAGAGTAACTTTCATAATCATTACCAGGGTCCTCTGGAAAAGACTGAAATATGATAATTATGTTTTGAATGCCATTCAATTAGGCAACAACAAATGGCATGTGTTTGAGAGTGATTTTCACCTCAAACCATTGACAATTACAGAAATCAAAATGCTTCAAGCGGTAAGCTCTAGCAAGTTGATTTGAAGAATACCACCTTCTCTGATGCCAGTCTCATTTGATTAATTTTAACTAACACATCCCAACAGAAGATAGGCCAGGAGTCCCAACTGTGTTTTATGCCTGCGAACAGGGCAGAGACAAGAATTGAACCAAACTTTCCCCAAAGATCATGGCTCTGAAGTCACACACACCTGGACGTGATTCTCAGTGGAGTGACCTTGGTCAAGTCATTAATCTCTCTGAGCCTCAGTTTTTCATCAATAAATGGGAATTGCAGTACCTATCTGCCAGGGTCACCATGAGAATGGAATAAGGCGAAAAAGTCTGTGGCATGTTAGGGTCTCGTGAATGTTCGTGTGAGAAACAAATTTCACATGAGATATAACTTTCCCTTGAAGTAGTTTCAACTTTTACTCTCCTGGACGTGATATGAATGGGACTAGTTGGTAGCGGCAGTGGGGTCTCTGTTCTCAGCCACTTCCTGCCTTAGTAGCTCCCCTTTTCCTGCCCCAGTTGACTCCTCCTCTCACTGCCAACTGTGAGTTTCATTGGACTCCTAGACGCTCGGGGACAAGTTGACTGGTGAGGAATCTGACTCACGAGCTCTCACCCCAAGATTCTTTTCCACACCCCGCTGTCTCCATCTCCTCCAGCAGACATCACCATCTCTCCTCTCTGGAGACCCGAGGGCTCCTGGGAGCAGCATCTGTAAATGCTGCAGCCTCTTCTGATGAAATCATCTTCTATCAACTGTCAACTGCGAAACCTCACAGTGACAGTCAGAAGCTGCTCATTCCATTCCAGACACAACCACTTAATTAGATTCACTGGGGCTAATGTTTTCTTCTGAATGAGTCTGGTTCATTGTCTCCATCTGCCTGAGCAGGGAAATGCAGGCACCCCGCTTTGCTATTCCTGAACTGCTCATGCCTGCTGGGGGGGAATGGGCTTTTGCAATGGGAGGTATGATCCAGGAAATATTCCCGCTCAAAGAGAAACTCAAACCCCAAGCTCTGCCCTCAGGCCAGGGGTGGTGGGTCCGAGGGGAACAGGCTCCTGGTGCTACCCACCAACAGCACAATTGGGGTAAAAGTCCTGGGACCCCAGGGGGGGCCTCAGTTTCTTCATCTGGAAAATGAGACGACAAGACCTTTTTCTAGGACAGTTGTAGAAATTAAAGGAGATAATTTATGTAAGGCTCTCTAAATGGTCATTGTTCCTGGACCAGCAAGCGACAAGCAGGGGCACAGTTTTCCCATGGTGAGAGCAGCCTACTGGGCACACACACCAGGTCTCTGCCTGCTCTGCTCCTGCTGACATCCCACTGGCCAAAGCGAGGCACGTGGCCGAGCCCAGAGTCACAGGCAGGAAGTACGCCAGCCTCCAATGGGACCAGGGAGGGAAGAGCTAGGACAGTTCTCCAGCTGGCCACCAACGGTACATTGTTGAGCTGGGATTGGCTCCCACATTCTCTCTGAGGGCAAAGCCTCCACATTGTTAACCTGCAGCGACTCAAATCAAGAATGAATGCTACTCTTTTTACTTATAGGAAAGAGAATCTTTTATTAACATCTAACTGTAATTGGCCTTAAACTGTTTTCCCAACAGGGAAAGGCCTATTTAGCAAACATTTATGGGCTAGGACTGTGAGTGCTTTATCTATATTAACTCGTGTTAACCCTGTGTGGTAGGTACTGTTATTATCCCATTTTAAAGAAAAGTCAGGCACAGAGAGGTTCAGTAACTTGCCTAGAGCCTCACAGGGAGTAAAGTGGCAGAGACGGGATGTGAATCAGGCTGGCTGCTTCTCGAGCCTGGGCCCTCACCACTGTGCTTGCCTGTCAGAGGCAACACCAGGATGAAACTCTCTGGCCGTGCTCAGCAGAAAATGTCCTCTTGCGCTGCCAGCCTAGTTCCCGCCGTGACGCCGCACCGACAGCAGACTCCACTCTGCTATTAACACCCCTTGTGGCCTTTGTAGACATGGCCTCATTCAGTCCCTACAGCTGTTGCGAATCCCATTTTAAAGACAAGGAACCTGAGGAGTGGGGAGGGACTCTCCACCACAGGCTCCTCAGGGAGGTTGGGATTGGAACCCTGGGGCCACCTGAGCTGGAGGGGACCGCTGATGAGAGAGGGAGGGACTTGGGCTGAGAGTGAGGAGCAGGGCCCTGAACTGTGGCAGGTTGTTGGGGTATCCCAGAGAGAGGGCAGGGAGCTGTGTCTCCCACAGAGGCCTCCAGGGGGCTTTCCTTACAGAGTATCCTGGGAAACACACAGTACACACTGAATCTCAGAGAAGATACGCCTGGCCCAAGATGGCCTCTTTGCAACTTGGCCACAGAGCACTCCGCAGTGTGCTGGAATTAAAGAGTGTCAGGAACTGGTCTCGTGCACCAAACAAACACATAGGAGCCCCCAGCAGCCCTGCTGTCAACTGAAGCACTCAGAGGACAAAATTTTTAAGACAAGGTGGTAAGTTGGTCCACTCTGGGATTTGCAAATTGAGGCATTAGTTGCTAACATTAAAAACAGGACTTAGGGCTTATCTTGTAGACAAGGAGACAAGCTGGCCAAACGTTTTAAGTGTATGTAAAATATCTTCAAACCTGGCAGGCTCCGCCCACAGGGCTCTCACCAGACCAGGGCCAGGGCGACCCAGGGAGGCACCCAAGGTGCACGTTTTAAGGAACCTCACTCGCAGGTCTGTGCCATGGCCCCGGGCAGCCATAGCGGCTGAGGGCATCTGTGTTCGTAAGATTTTAGATTTGGCAGATACCTCAGGGGACCTGGAAAAGCCGGGCCGTATCCTACTCGTTCTGCTCCCCTCCTTCTCCCCTGTTTATTTTCTATTTCATAATTGGCAGCCTATTTTTTTCTCATTGAGTTAGAATTTAAGTGCGGTAAAGTAGATGTTAAAGATTTGACTCAGTGAGTTTTGACTGAGATCTGCACCCATGTAACAATCACCTCATTGAGACACAGACTATTTCTCTCACCCCAGCAATCACCCCATCACAGCCCCCGAGGCACCACTGATCTGCTTTCTACCACGAGGAAGGCTTTCACCTGTTCTAGACTTTCCTATAGGGTGTACTCTTTGGTGCACGTCCTCTGTCGTTCAACATGCCATCTGTGTGATTAGCTATTGAGAGGCAAGGAGGCAAGGGGACCACTAGATGGGAATTTAGTGAGAGACGGCTAAGACATTACACACGCATGCGCACACACAGTCATGCACATGCACGCAGACACACATGTACACACACACGGGCGCACACACAGGCATGCACGCGCATGCACATGCACAGCCAAGCTGCTGTCACTGGGGTTGGGTAGCATCTGCTTAGATCAGCTCTTGCTCATGGAAGCACCAGTTCACAGTCTGTTTCCTAGCTGTCTCTCTTGCCTCTGACCCTGTCCACCTGCCCCAGAGCTGCTAGGTTTCTCTTCTTACGTAAGACACTGGTTTGCTCATGTCACCCACTGCTCAAGCATCTTTCAAACCCCAGTCTGAACTCCGTCTCCCTCCTGCACACACTCCACACCTGTTCCCACCCCAGGGCTTTGGGCTTTGGGAGGTTCTTCCTCACTTTTCATCCAAGCCTTCTCCTAGTCAGTTGCCCCTCCTGGATGAAGTCATTCCCAAACAGCAGCCCTGATGTTCTGCCCACGATCCGCCCACACTGTCACCTGCTCAGGCCCTCCCTCTCCTCTCATTACTTTCGTGATGACCAGAGGCATGGCCGGAGAGCAGAAGAGCACTCGATCATTGTCCTGAGGCCAGACCGTGGAGTTCTGGGTTGACAAAGAGGTCTGAACCTACATGACTAATGTGACTGGGGGCAGGGCAGGTGGTGTCGTGAATCAGATGTGGTGAAAACAGACCTCAGCCCCCTTAGCTACCACGTGGGGAGCCCTCAGCCTCTGGAGCAAGGTGGCTGCTCCCCGGTGGGCATGCTAGTCCCCATGCCCCCTAAGTGCACAGGTAAACATGATGACCGCCTTTGCTCAAATGTAAGTAACCCCCAAATCTAAAGTTTTCCCAGTAAGATCTCTCAGATCATTTTGTGACCATCTAGACATTTAGGGATCGAGCTAAACTGCTTAAATGTTCTGTATAATATTTTATTTGTTAATTGATTGCACAAAAATCCTAAGCATCTCTTGAAACTGATATGTCTTGTGCTACTTTTCTTCACCCTTAGGTCTGGCCCAGCCTGAGAATAGAGCTGCTTTGCACGTAGCCCACGAGCAGCCCTGCGATGGGGACTTTTGGAGGCAAGGACGGGCAGCCAGGACTGAAGTCCTCCGGGGGCTCTGTGGGACAAGTGAGGCACAGGGGGTGGACAGCAGGTGTGCCCGGGTTTCTCCCCAGGAAGGAAATCCATCATTCCTCTTCAGAGAGACCAGCCTGGGTTGCTTTCCCTGTGGTCTCCAGTTGTGGCCACCCTCACTCACCCATGTGAGAGACAGAGACAGACACAGGGAGACACAGAGAGAAACATACTGAGCCACAGAGGCTGATGCAAAGAGGAAGAGAAGAAGACACTGAGCTAAAGACAGAAAAAAGAGGGAAAGACTCAAAATCGACAGAGGAAAAGCATAAGCGAGACAAAACTCTCCTTTGTGGTAAAACAGGGTGCCGATCCCCGGGGCTCGTCTGGCCTCTCATGTTTGCAAACTCCTTGAACTGCTGGTAAGATCAAAAGCACACAGTGCTTCATGAGCTAATAACCTTTTCACCCAGTCTCAGATCCTGACCCCAGAACGCTTGCTCAGAAAGGGCTTCGAGACATTCTGTTAAAGGCCTAACAATTAGGGTAGGAGCACAGGAGCACACCCCCTCCCCCCCACCCCATCACAGAATGAGGCCACAGGGCCAGTCCGGTCTCCTCCTGTAACGTAACACGGCTGAGGCCACGTGTAGCAACACCTGGAAACTGCCCACAGCCACCACACGGTGAGTCTCCAGAGGAACAATCTGACTCCCAGGAAGCTGTCCTGGTTAGGGGGCAGGAGAGTGCCTGGGTCATAAGAAGTGCCAGAACGGGAGGAAATCAAGCCGTGCTCTGCCGCTTCAGCACCTTGGAGTCCCCATGGTCAGCCCCAGAGTAAAGGCAGAGAAATCAGAGATGGTCGACGTGGGTCATGGCCCCAATCAGGGCATGGCTGTGCTGCTGTCTGTCTGTCTGTCCATAGCTGTTACCCTGAGGAAGAGGGAAAAAAAGACACTCCTAAATACGATGGGTACAAATAAATCTGGGGCCACGTGGGTTCAAACCTGGGAGACCACAGGAGCTATTTCAGGGTTAAGACGAATTCTGGCCCCTGAGGAAAGAGAAATCCCACCGCCAGCACCGAGCTCTTCCTTCCGGCTGGGGATTAAGTGTTTTTCTCTGAATCCGAGGCAGGCCTTGCTGGCACGGGTGGGCAGACGGGTGCCAACTACCACCATACAGTCCAGAGGGCTGTGGTTTCACGGATACTTCCAACTCTTCAGCCAGAGGACGCTTTTTTGGTTTGTGGATCAACAGTGCAAACAGATGCACCAACCATCCCCCAAAATAGATTATAGTTGCTGTGCTCGTCCCAGGAATAAATATTCAAAACCTTTTTTAGATGCTGCACAATCATGTGAATGTACTTCATGACACAGAACTGTACACTTAAAAATGGTTGCAGCGGTATAAATCTTGTTATGTGTATTTTACATTTTTTATAATAAAAATATTCACAAATTTTTACGACAATTTTTTAATTAATTTTTTCAAAAACAAACATTTTCATTTTTCATTCATTTGAACTTCGTTAGTGTTCAAACACTTCTATCAGGATCTCTTGGCTCTGAGGCTCTGATTTCTTCCATGTTGGCTTCCTGGAAAAGCAGTCTCTTCCCTCCTGGTTGCAAAATGGCCAGGCCACTCCCTCCAGCTCAGCAATCTGAACAGAAGTGGGTCACTCCCCACCCATCAACACCAGCCAATCCTGGGCCTCCCACGAGGACCACCTCGGGTCACGTGCTGCCCAGGACCCCCATCATGTCGCCTGGGGCCGGGACACGCTGATTGGTCAGGTTCAGCTCAAAGCTCCCTGATGTCACTTCTACTTCAGATGACTGCTTTTTGCAAGCTGATGTGCCCAGAGCAGCCTTGCCAGCGATGGAGAGGAAGTCGGTAGACTGACATCGCAGCCCCAGAGCGTGTCCAGCGGCGTCCCGGGCAGGTCTGCCCACAGCAGTCTCCGCCCTTTCCCATCTCGCACACCCACCGCTGCGGTGTTACCGGGATCATCTTCTAAATGAACCAGTTACACTTGAATCCTCGTCTCTGAGTGAGCTTCGGGGGCAACTCAAACCAGCCAGCTCCAGAGGAGCGAGGACCCCACGGGGAGAGGGGAGAATGGATCCTGGTTGGCAGGCCCAGCGTCCTCTCCAGGGCTCAGCTCGGGGCTGGGGTGACAGCTGGGGGGCCAGGGAAACCAACTCCAGCCCATGGCCCTGTGCTTTCCCCCACTCCACCTCGCCCTCTCTGCCCCCTGGGTAAAAGCCTGCCCAAAGAATTCCTGCTTTCAAAAGACAGGGTGGTGCCTCACAGGTAGGCAGTTAGCTGTGCTAAATGTCAGAGTCACCCGCACGGACACAATGGATTTAAGCAGGAAACAGTAATAAAAAAGAGATTAGGAGCAAAGCGCTGGTGCGGGAGAGGGGCTGGTGGGCGGCACGAAGGGCAGCAACTCCGCGAACCGCTTCCTCCAAGTCGATCTGACTCAGTCTCAAGTAACCTTTAATAAGAACCCAAGTAACAGGGAAAAGTTAATGAAGGGATCGGTGGCTCTGGAGAAACAGAATCACCTTTTGTTTGTAACTGGAAGGATTTAAGGGGATATCACGGGAGCGGGAATTCCTGATGGCTTATTCGAAGCGTGAAGCATGGGGTACATTTCCGCTCTGCAGGTGGCCTGAGCTGGGCTGTCCACCGGCTGCACTCGGTGTGTCCGTCCTCCTGAGGAGCAGTATGGAAGGCTTGTGTGTAGAACCCTGTCTGGCTGGGTGAGGGGAGCAGTGACCCTACAGGCTCGAGGATATTACTACAAGCAACTCTGATTAATTGAGGGCTCACTGTGAGGACTGCTCCTCATTGGAGTCTCACGATGACCCTATGACCACCGTTTAACAGATAACAACACCGTAGCACAGGAAAGAAGTACATTGTCCATGATCAAACAGCTGGTAAATGGAAGAGCTGGGATTCGAGCAACCCAGGTAATCTCGGTCCAGAGACCTCTTAATTGCTGTGTGATTCTGCTACCAGGCATTAGAGGAAGTTGCTGAGATGGAGGTAGGGGTGGCGGAGACGTACAGAAGGATAAACATGTGCTCTCACCCACACACGTGCATGTAGCCCCCTGAGCCAGGTCCGGCCGTTCGAGTGGACCCCCCAGCAGCTGCACCCACCCAAACCCAAGGCTATCGAGGTCTGGCGAGGTCCTGGCCAGATGGGCTGGCGGGCAGCACGTCCTGGAGAAAAGCAGGCCTGGCCTGGCGCAGCGGCTGTCCCCCTTTCGTTTTGGGAACTCTGCGTCCCCTGAGAGCGGGTATTTTTGCCGGTCCCCTCGCCTCAGGGCCACCTCCATCACCTCCTGGACCGGAGGAATTCCATCTTTCCCCAACACCCCCACACACGGCTGGCTGCAGTCCCTGTGTTAGCAGGCTTCCTGCATCCCCACAAAAACTAGGCCACTGTGTCCTTCAGATGGTAATGAGGGGCACTGCAGAGAGCTCCATCAATCACATAACAGAGGAGATGAAGCTTGACTGGCTGGAAAATTGGGGATAAGTACAGCCGCAGAACCAATCGCCATCCAGAAGGCTTTTCCCTCGGCAGCCAGGGTGCTGACCGGAGAAAGCAGGACGCGGCTGTTCTCAAGCGAGCGCACGGTATGAAGGGGTCCTTTGTGCCCCTCACGTGCCGCCCCCACCCTAAGGGCTCTGGCATCAGCATTCTAAAAGCTCCTTCCCCTTCTAACCCCTAGGCCTGCATCATATGGGGTTAAGCTGTGAGTCAAACTCTGCAAGGTTCGTTCCTGGTTTCAAATCAATGGCTTATGTAAAACATCTCAAATTGTTACTTCACAAACACTGCACTCTCTCTGCCCTGTCTCCAAGATTTTATAGAGTTAGGGGTTGTCCTTGGGTTGATAGGGATAGATGTTGCCATCAATCTATGCTCTCTCACAGAACCCCCTCCCCAAGGCAATGTAACCCAATAACTCTAGCTCCCATGCTGGGCAGAGTCCTGTGTCAGGTGCTTTGTCTAATGATCTCATTTAATCTTCCCAGATGTGTAGTGGGCGGTGCTCTAGTTAGGACTGAGTACAGCTGTGAGTGATAGGCACCTCTCAGATAACAGTAGCTCAAACCAGGGCTTCTCAAACTTTATTTTTGCATGCAAATCACCTGGGGATCTTGTTAAAATGTACGCTCTGATTCAGCATGTCTGCATTAGGGGGCTAAGATTCTGCATTTCTAACAAATTCTCAGGTAATATCAATGCTCCTGATCAAGCATCAGAAGCTTAAGTGAGATAGTGGTTACATCCACTGCCGGTAAATGATATCCAAAGGAAAGGAGCTCAAGCCTGGTATGTGTTTTGATGGTGTACTTTTGCTCTGCCATCCTCAATAGCTAGCATCTTCCTCCTAGCACAAGGTGGCTGCCTAAGAACCAGCTGTCAGATCCATATTTCAGCTAGAAGGAAAGAGGAATAGTTGAAAAGGGGAATACTGCCTTTCTTGGGACAATCCCCAGAAGTTAAATATGACATTTCTGCTTATATTCCATTGTCCAGAACAGTCATACGCTTCAAAAAAAGCCTGGAAAATGTACTCGTTATCCCAGGTAGCCATGTGTGCAGCCGAAAATTGGTGATGGTGGTGGTAGTGGTGGAAGGTGTATTAGAAAGGAAGAAATGAAGAATGGATATTAGAAATAGCTAGTCTCATCCCTACAGATGAGGAAATTGAAGGACAAGGAGCTTAAGCAATCTGAAGATTAAAAGAATTAACATGTGAGCACAGAGCAATCATTGGCTGATATTTGTATCCGTAGGTCTGGTTGCAGTGTTAAAAAAAAAAAATAAAACAAGCAACAAGGGCAGTTAGAAGCCAAAGAAATAGACTCAACTGCCTGTCGGAACAAACATTTGGAGGAGGTGATAGATCACAGGTTACTATGATCACTCGAATGGTCAGCTAAAAAGAGGTTGGGAGGTGAAGGAGGGTAGGGGGATGACCTGCCTTAGACCTCTGGGATTCCAGGTCCAAGCCACTGAGTTCCAGACTGAAGGAAATAGGAACAGGAGAAATGGGCTTTTTTTTTTTTTCTTCTGAGTACCCAGTATGCCAGGTACAGAGTGAGGTGCCATGGGTCAAATGTGAATGAGATACCTCTACTTTGAGTTGCCTGTGGCCTATGGGGGATATTATACTATGGAGTTGCTGGATGTTATACTATGGAGGTTGGGCTGGATTATGCTCCAGTAACAAATAATCTCAGAGGTTTTAAGCAGCAAAGGTTTGTCACTCATGCTCCTCACTTAATGGCGCCTCCACCCATTGCTGGTTGCCTGAAAGGAGAGAAGAGTGAACATGTACTAGTTCTTAAAGCTTCCACCCAGACAGGACACATATCACTCACTTCCACTCACATTTCATTGGCTGAAGTGAGTCACATGGTCACACCTAACTGGAGGCAGATGGGGTATTGGAAACCTACCATGTGCCTAGAAGGAGAACTGGAAAAGTTTTGTGAATGGAACAACTGACTACCACAGATACACATGCCTTGCCTGGTCTGGTAGCATCAGGGAAGATTTTTCGGGGGAAGAAGTGCCCGATACAAAATATATGCTGTACATCTAGGAAATGCACATTATTGTTGCTATTATTATTGCCTGAAATTGAAGAATAAAAAAACAAGACTTATACTTTCTTCTCCCTCAGACTCACTGGGAAAGGAAGTAACATTTATGATCAACCTCAATGTGCTGGATACTTTTCCAACTGGCATGTCACCCTCACAGAACCCCTGTGAAGGAGGAACTATTATCACAAACAAGGAAACTCAGAGAGGTAAAACAACTTTCCCATGGACACACAAGATGTAAGTGCAGAGCTTGGATTGGAACTTGGGTCTCTCTCACTCCGAGGTATATGTGTTACTTCACAACCTCCACTTCTAGCCCCTTGGGAATATGGCGGCCCAACTCACAGCTTCATTACATCCAACTGCTGTTGTGGGAAGTTCTCACTGGGTTTTTTTTTCAGTTTGAGAAATGCCAAAGTCTGGGGGTCTAAGGTAATTTCCAAAGCACCCACCCCCAAGAGGCAGAAACTGCTGTGCTCTCTCTACTGGCCTTTGCCCTCCTGCTTCTCCCATATCCAAACAGGTCTAGCCAGAATAACCTAGAAACCATAAACTATGGACTTACTCATCATGAATTGATTCATAAGTCATTCATTGAGTCATAAGAAATCAATCTTTATGTTAATGTTAAGAACATTAAAAAAAAAAGAAGAAGAAAAGAAAAGAAAGCCAAACTGAAAACCAAATTATCATCAAATTTGCACTCTGATTTTCCTGACAGATTTATTTTTAAGATAAGAAGAGCTAACCATGGTTGAGGGGCTTACTTTCCAGGGACTGTGCTAAGCCCTTTATGTGTTAACTCATCCTCAGCACATCGAATTGGGCAGGTGCTGTTACTACCCATTTTCCAGATGAGGAAGTAAAGTCAAGATTTGAATCTAGGTAGTCAGACTCTTAACCATTATACTCTATTGCCTCCCTACTGGAATGCCCAAGGAACCCACAGCCTGACAACCCAGGAGAGATCTGCAAAAGAGGATTATAAAAGCCAATAGGGGTTGACATTCTCGCTGGGGGAAGGGTTCATGGAGATTAGAGATGCCAAAGCAAGGTTTTGAAGGATGAATAGGAGATTGTCAGATGATCAAGAAAGAGAAAGATATTCAGGTAGAAGAAAGTGTAAGGGTAAAGACC
The DNA here is from genome assembly GCF_902729225.1 of Pteropus medius. Lineage (NCBI taxonomy): Eukaryota > Metazoa > Chordata > Mammalia > Chiroptera > Pteropodidae > Pteropus > Pteropus medius. The sequence goes on from NW_024349803.1 coordinate 3,030,796, forward strand.
TGGAAGCTTGAAACAGACCTGTAATATTATTGAATCATTCATCATGTGAGGAGAAATGGCAAAAGATGAAATTTGAGAGAGAGGAATCCAGAGGCAAAACTGACAGCATGTAGAGACGATTTGTTGCAGGAATGGGTGAAGCCAAGAAGGATTCCTAGGGTCCTGGACAGGAGTGTAACATTATTTGATTTATTTGTTCAATAGTTTATTTTAACCATTCATTTATTCACTCACACTGTGCCTCACCTGGCAAAGGAGTTGAGGCGGCTCCCAAAGTCCCGCCATCAGAAAGTCAAATAAATAGCAGAAAGAAATCTCTCCCAAACACTCATACCTGTCAGACCACGAGCTTGAACAGAAGCAACGTACGCAAGAGAGACAATCAGGGATGTGTCTCTATTCCTCACGGCGCTGTTCATGTTAGAAAAGATTCAGGGTCAGAAGAAATGACTGAGGCACAGATAACTAGTGTATGACACATTTGTACAGTGACATGCTTAAATTATGTTTAAAACATTAAGTAATGTGGGCAATTTAACTGGAAAATTTCCGAGTGTTTCTATATCTTATGATTGCAATAATATGTCTAGAAGAAAATATGTGAAAATATTTTCAGCTGTTTAACCTGTGGATTATGGGTAATTTTTGGTTTTACCTTTGTATTTCTATCCTCCATTGTCAAAGTTTTCTGTAATTTGGAATATATGACTTCTATAATTATGAAAAAAAAATTTTAATTAAAAAGTATTTTTCTAAAACTGCTGCAATCTATTATTTGTGTTCTCATAATAAATTCCTGGAGTTACAAAAAAAATAGCTGAGACAAAAAGAGAAAAGAGGGAGAAAGGATGGTAGCAAAAAGAACAAAGCCAGACATAAGAGTTCCCCACAGAAATGCCTGCCATTGAGGTCCCAGAGGGATGCTAGCTGTGAGCTTCCTGACAGCCAAAGCAAAGAGGGAAACACAGTTCAGACTTTCAGGTCAACACTGAGAACGAGGACATCACGACAAAACATGCCTTTCCTAAAACTGAGATCGAAGAGAGATTACTCCCCATAGAGAAAATACTGACGTGACAGTGGATACAGGTACAACACACAGCCACTCATCACATCATCGGCCAGTGCTGCCCAGCTGCAGCAGCACAGCCCAGCTTGGAGATGAAGCTCTGCCCAAGGAGAGCTGTGAGGGCCATCTGAGCTGTCTGACAGGTGACTCTATGAGGGTTCTGGACTTCTCATCACTGTGAGAGATGGCTGTGGAGTTACAGCTCAAACACACACACACACAAACTGAATTAACACACTAGCCTGACCTGTGGGCAGCCTGATCTAACTCCCAGCAAAGACAATGTGCCAAGCAGAGCCACCTTCTGTAGTAGGCATGGCAGGCAACTGCCAGGGCTCACGATACTTTCAGGGACCCACAAAATGTTTCAATTTCGTTTAAAAGCAGAAGAAAAAAAAAATTGGACTTTTAGGTTAAAAAAATATATATATTTTAATGGATAAATGAATGTAGTTATCTTTAGAGCGACACAATTGTCAATGATAATTTTTAACACATTTTTGTGGAGGAAGGGCCCACAAAGGACATGACATGGCCCCGAGGGCAGACTCTGTGCTAAATGTTTTCGTTTCACCATCGAACCTAACACTCAAGGACCTGCTGAGTGGGCGTGTGCCATTCACAATTTATATATGAGCAAACTGAGCGAGAATGGTATTAAGTAGTCTGCCCTGGGCCAAGCCATTCCAGATACAGGTGATCTGATGACAATGCTTGAGCTCAATAGACCCCACAGAAGCAGTGACTACCCCCAAAGCTGGCAGCTCTAATCCCCGTAGGACCTGAGGAAGGTGACTGCAAGTGGCCCAGTGGCTCAGAGGTGGCACTGAGCTAAGAGTGAGGGGGCGCCACATAGGAGAAGGATGAGGAGAGAGGTGAGGGAGAACAGGGCAGGTGGCAGAGCCACCCTGGGCTGGGCGGGCATGTGAAGTATAGCTGAGGTCCCTGTTAGGATTCAACAAGCCATGGGTTGGGTTCAGAAGTCCTTCAGTTTTGGGTGCAAGTCAGGCGAATGGCTGTTTGACCTTAGACAAGTCACTTCACCTATCAGATGGCCTAAGCTATAATAAATGCACCGGTAACAGCACCTCCATTGTAAGGTCCCAGTGTGGCTACAAGGGAACAGTGTGGTAGCAAAGTGCCTGGCACAGAGCAGACATCCCATAATGTCATCTCATCTTGATATCATTACTGCATGCCGGGGGCTCAGCTTCCTGTAGGTGAGTTCTCTGCCTACTCAGCCATGACTAAATATCTTTCAGTCATCTCAACTCATAGAGAATGCACTGAAAACATCTTGTAGCCTGTGCAGAGACATGTAGAAGGCTTAATAAAAGGTATTCCATATGCAACTTCTCCAACCCGTGGCAGTCATTTAAGAAACACTAAGTTACTTGACAAGTTCAGAAATACAAGTTTTGGAGGTCACTCCGATACCTTTTCGAAACAAGTTTAAATGAAAGCTACTGAGGCAAAGAGTAGCTAGAAGTTCATCAGTCTATTTCCACATCCTGGGTAAGCTGACTACAGTTCCCAGGCTCCCTGTAGTTAGAGTAAAGGTTCTGGCCAGTGGAATGGGAGAAAAAGGAAGTGTGCTCCTTCCAGTCCTGGCCACAAAGGTCATTTGCTTGCTCTAGCTCTGTCAGCTGGCCAAATGCAGAAACCGAAGTGGGGGACTCCAAAGGCCCTAGGAGGTCATGGATCTGTGTAGCGTGCTCGGTTGGCATCTCACTGTATGCCCTCGGCACTCACTGTCTCTGTACGAGCCATTCACAGCTCCTTATTCCAGGCCTGAGGGCTCTCACTGGCCACAGGATCATGCTCATCCTACCTGTGGGGCAGGCCCTCAACCAATGGCGGATGGGAGGTGGTGGATGACTGGGGCCTCTGCTACAGTCTCCTAAGCTCCCAGCAGGATGAGCCCTATTGCCCACAGCTCATTAACACATCCTGGATTTGCCTCTTTTCCGAGCCTTGCTTTCCCACTTCCTAACAGGGCTTCCTGAGCTTATTGGGATTCTGAGGGAATACAATCTAAGCCACAACGTGAGATGGAAGGAGATTCTTTTTACAGCACCTGAACGGCTGCCTGCGAACCCAGATGTACCGCGACAGGAGGCAGGAATAAACCTTTCAAGCAGGGTCAGCGATCTTTTCCTGAAAAGGGCACGAGAGTTATACTTTAGGCTTTGTGGTCCATGGGGTCTCTGCTCCAACTACTCAACTCTGCTGTCAGCACAAAAGCAGCCAGAGACAGTACATAAATGAATGGGCATGGCTGTGGCCCAATAAGCTACTTCACAAAAACAGGCAGTGGCCAGATTTGGCCTATGAGCTGGCATTTTGCTGTCCTCTGCTTAGAGTATGAAGCTTCTCAGATTTTGAACTTATCACTGCACTAGTGTTAATTACCTTAATTCTTGGAGTCCAATCTTCTCAGAAAAAGCTGTAGAGTATGTTTTGCCCTGTCCAACTACACACACAGGTGAGTTGGGATTTTCAGCATGTGAGCACTTTTTTCTACTTACTGTAATGACTAAATCTTCCTTGAAAATAAATCTGAGTTAAAAAGGTGAGTCAACTTAAATGAAAAGAGTAACTTAGTAATAGTGTAGGGAGAGAAAAAGTATAAAAATTCTGAAACCATAGGACAGCCAATATCTGGGAAAGCCCGTGAGGGAGCTGGGGAGTCAGGAGGATTTTGGCAGAGGAGATTTAGATAGAGCTGGTTTCTGGAAGCTTGAGTATCAGCCCAACAGGGGAGAAGGGAAAGGTCCCATTTGTAATGCTCAGCTGGAGGTCCAGGCACCTGCAGAAATGATGTTTCATCAGTGGCTTTTCTGAAAGTCCTGAGTCAGGATTCATTTCTGTCCGAGCAACGAGAGACAGCCAGTTGGCTGACCAATGTGTTTGAGCTGCCTTGTCTAAACAAGCGAAAGCCAAACCAAACATTAGGTGCTCAATTCATCCATAACTGGCTCCCGTCTCCCCGACATAAACCAAGCCAACTGCCTAGTGATCAAAAGCCTGTCTTTTAGATACTGGAACTCTCCAGTTCTCAGCCTCTGTATTCTTATCGAGGTCCTCATTCTCAAATGAAGGAACCACCTCCCTTTCTGTGCCCTGTCCCTGCCCCATCTCAAGCTGCCTTTTGTCCAACCAGATCAGCACTCACCTTATCTGTCTACAGCTATTTCGTCTAAGAAAAGTCATTCCATGGCCTGCTTCCTAGCCTGAATTCTGTCCTGGTTCTGGAAACTTGGCTACTGTCATCTGCCTTTGGGGCTTCCATTTCTAGTTCACTCCAAGGATAACCCATTGGTGGAGAATTCCTTGGCTTCAGCCCCTCTG
>NW_024349803.1:3035253-3081714 GCF_902729225.1 Pteropus medius
AAAAAAAAGATATGATTCTCATCCTTCCCCCATTTTATGCTGAGTCTCTAACTTGAAAACAAAACGCACTTGTGTAGGTGTTGCCCGCTTCCTGACCAATGAGATGCCCCAGTGCTGGGACAGAAACTCTGTCTGGGAAAAGTTCTTCAGGAGATTCTAATGGGCAAGTCTGATTAGAAACAGCCCTGCTGCTAACCCAGTAGTTCTCAGCAGTAGCTCCACATTAGACTCACCTGAAGAGATTTTTTTAAAATCCTGAAGATCAACTAAATCAGAACCTTGGAGGTACAACAGTGTTTTTAATAGCTTCCTAGGTAATACCAATGTGTAGACAAGATTGAAAACCATTGCTCTAAACCAAGGTCTGCAAACTAACGGCTAATAGGCTCAGTCTAGTTTACAAATATTTGTTTGGTAAAAACGTTTTTAAATTTTTTTTAGTTTTGGGTAGGTGTGTTCTCCATGAGTTTGCCACAGGCCCCGCCATTCCCTGTTACTCACCCCTGACTGCACCCTTGGTCCCATACTCTCTAAGAGCATTGAGGACTCTGTTACAAAGTGGCCTTGGTGATCACTGCTCCTCTTGGCCAATATTAATTTCTCCCAGTTGGAAGGATTAAAGGGAGTAGAGAGGAAAACTGAGAAGGTGAAAGAGGAAGCATGGAGAGGAAGGGCCGGGGCAGGGGTCTAGCCCTGGGTGTCTGAGGTTGTCCAAGCTGAGGCCTCCTTGGGAGCAAAGTCTGTGTAGCAATGAAGAGGCAGTTTGGATGGAAGAAACATCGAGGCCCTTAGAAAGCTGTTTGTAAATATGGTCTAGCTCCCTCTCCCGTTCACTTGGTTTCTGCAATGTCTCTCAATCATGCTATACAGTTTTCTATTTAAGAATCTTTTTAACTTTCATTAGATTTATTTCTAGGTATTTGATATTTTTGACATTATTATAAATGGTATTTTTTAAATTGCACTTTCTAATTTTTTTTAGAACACAGAAATACTCTTGACTCTCTGTATATTGACCTTGGCAACTTCACTAAGGCCTCTACTGTTTCTAATAATTTATCTGTATATCCCTCTGGATTTCTTATGTTCAAAGATGAAGCTTTGACAATCTATTGCATGCCAGACACAGAAGTCAATTCCAGGTGGATTGTGGATTTATGTGGAACAGCAAAGCAATGAAACTTCTAAAAGATAACATGGAATATCATTATGACCTTGAAGTGAGGGACAGATTTCTCAAGCAGAACCAAAAGGAGTCCTGGCAATGAAGGAAAGGATTGATAAATAGGATTACGTGAAAATTAAGAACATCAGTTCTCTAGATGATACTTTAAAAGAATACAATTCAAGCCGCAGAGTGGGAGAGAGTATGTGTAAGACATGATCCAGAAAAGGCTCATATCCAGAACACATAAGGAAAGCCTATACGCCTTTCCCTATAGGGAAAAGGCAGATAACCAATGGGAAAATGTGTAAAAGTCCAGATCACACATGTCACAAAAAGGACATCCAAATGTCCAATAAACACATAAAAATAGCTCAGACTTACTATTTTAGCTAGTAAAATAGTAAGTTAATAGCTCAAACTTTAATTTGCAGAAAAATGCAAATTAAGACCACAAGAAGAGCCTGTTCTTGCCATTGTGTGGTTTGGGGTGAGAGAGAGAATTGATGGCCCGTGTACTATATATTTCAATATTTAACTGTTATCTATCAAGCTAGCAAAACTATTAAAAACTATGTTTTATCCTTTTACTCTAACAGACATTCATGACAACATTGAAAGTATGAATAAACTATAGTTTTTATATGACTGAAGTCATTAACTATGAAAGATGATTAAATTTAAATAATATTTGTACATCTCTGTGTTCTGTTAATGGATCAGTGGTGTTTGGATGAGTAGTAAAATAAAGATATAATAATTCATAAGTGATCATATATTTCTTTCATAAGAGTTATTTATTCTTCTTGCCGTCATTCAGCAAAATCACTAATTATGTTGTGATAAAGTTTTCACTTAATTTTTATTCAATGACAGTAATAATCTAAAAGATTAAAATATATTCAAGGTATACACAATTTTATTAAATTTTTATCAAAAACATGAAAACAAAGATAAAAATAAAAATTAAAGTTATTTTTAGGTATGTTTTCAAAATGTTTTCTTCTCGAAGTTTCAAAATTATCTATTAAAATTAAAAGTCAAGGTAAGAATTATGTTTTCAATCTCAAAATTCTAAATCAAAATTATTTTTAATTAAAGCCAAGAAATTTTAATTACTAAGTATTTTTATAAATAAAATGTTCATCATTCCAGTATTCAATGTCCATCTAGTTGCTCACGTAAAGAAAGAGCATTCCACATCATGCTTATTATGTCTAGACTGGTGGTTCTCAACTGGGGTAATTTTGCCCCCAAAACACTTGGCCGTGTCTGGAAATATATTTTTGATTATCATAACTGACATCTATTAGATAGATGCCAGGAATGCTACTAAACATTCTATACCACTTGCAACAGGACAGACACTTGCAACAAGAATTATCGGGCCCAAAATGTCAACAGTGCCAAGAGTGAGAAGCCCTGATCTAGACTCTCATATTACATGCAGATTTAAGTGGATTATTGTTTGGTTAATACAAACAATATTACAGCCAGCAAAAGTGGCTCAGCTGCAGTGTGCAGTGCTGTGGATCACCAATTAGAGCATGAGGAAAAGCAAGTGGATGCCCAGTACGACAGAGAAACGGAACTCCACTATATAAGAATCTACTGCATCCCTGCGGCTGGAGAGGATGGATTCAACAAGCTAATTAATTTGTGTTTTCTCTTGCTAAGTGCTTCCTCCATCTTAACCCTCCTGCCTCCCAAAGCAGTGTTGGTTTCTGATGCTGGCAGTGGCACAACCCACACCCCTACACAGTATATGGACATAGCTGCATTTTGTTGAGGATGGAAAGCAAGAATGTGAAAAGATGGTTCCCTGAGGCTTTAACAGAATTAGAAAGAAATATGTGCTCTCTGAAATGTGGGACACAGAGCAGGAGCCCCTCTTGCCAGGCGTAAGGTTAGTGCTCAATGTGATGCCATCACATACCACTAGAATGGCTAAAATAAACAACACTGATACTACTAAGTGCTCACAAGGACACGGAGCAATAGCCGTTCACGTACACAGCTGGTGGGAGTATGCATTTTGATTAGACTTCTAAAGCAAAAATATTGATGGAGAAAAAGACGTCATATTTAGAGTATATTTCTTTGGAAACTAGCAACATCTGCTGAAGCTGAACAGACACACGTCCAGCAAATCTAATTCTAGGTAGATGCCTAATCATGTAGCTGAGCCTCACAAACACATGAATACCTATTTCTATAAAGGCAGTATGTGCTCTTTGTAGAAAATTCAGTGAAAAAGGAAAAAAATGTTATCTCCAACTTCCAGAGATAAACATTGGTAACATTTTCATAGTGTCTTTCAGGTTATTTGATTGATTAAAAAAAAAAAAATCCACGTGTACATGTAGAAAATGTAGAATAATTTAATGTAGTCTCTTGCTTTAAAAGCATTGTAAGCATTTTTGCATATCATTCAGTAATTTGTTATGACCTGAAATGGCCTCATACATCTGTGCTCGCTCTCTTGGACCCCTGCATCTGTCTTGTGAGCAAACACAAGTCTAGTCTGCTGGGGGAAAAGAGACCACACGGAGCAGAACTGAGTCAGCCAATTCATCCCAGACTCCTGAGGGATCCCAGAAAAGGTCAACAGAACTGATCTACTGCCCCAACATCTGATTATATAGGCATAAGTAGGATCATCCTAGACTAGCTAATCCCCAGCTGATCCGCATGTGAGCTAAATGAACGCTTGCTAACTAAATTTTTGAGGAACCTTCATACTGTTTTCCACAGTGGCTGCACCAATTTACATTCCCACCAATAGTGCACAGATGTTCCCTTTCCTCCACATTCTCGCCAACACATGCTAACTTTCTTTTTGATGATAAATTTTATGATAAGCATGAGGGAATTTTGAATTTTCCTGATGATTAATGATGTTGAGCACCTTTTCATATACCCATTGGCCATTTGTATAACTTCATTAGAGAAATGTTTACTTAGGTCCTTTGCCCATTTTTTAATTCAGTTATTTGCTTTGTTGTTGTTTTGCTGTTAAATCATTTGTGCTCCTTACATATTTTGTATAATAACTCCTTATCGGATGTATGGCTTACAAATATTTTTCTCGTTACAGAGGTTGTTGCTTCACTCTGTTGATTGTTTCTTTAGCTATGGAGAGCTTTTTGGTTTGATGCTCTCCCATTTGTCTACTTTTGTTTTTGTCGACTGTGCTTTTGGGGTCATTTCAAAAAAGTATTGCTCAGATCAATGTCAAGAAGCTTTTTTCCTATGTTTTCTTCTAGTAGTTTTACAGTTTCAGGTCTTACATTTAAGTCTTTAATCCATTTTGTGTTGATTTTGTATATGGTATGAGATAGTGGTCCAAATTCTTCTGCATGCAGATATCCAGTTTTCTCAACATCACTTATTAAAGAGATTATCCTTTCCCCATTATGTGTTCTTGATACCCTTGTCAAAGATCAGTTGACAGTACACGCATGAGTTTGTTTCTGGGCTCTCTATTCTGTTTCATTTACCTATATGTTTGTTTTTATGCCAGTACCATACTGTTTTGATTATTGTAGTTTTGGAATAATTTTTGAATCAGAAGATAGGATACCTCCATCTTTGTTTTTCTTTCTCAACATTCCTTTGGCTATGAGGGGTTTCTTGTGTTTCCATATGAATTTCAATATTGTTTTTTCTATTTCTATGAAAAATGCCATTGGAATTTTCATAGGGATTGCACCGAATTTGTAGATTGGATCTTCGTGATTTCACAGTTACTATATTATGGTGCTTCAGTCAAAACTTCCAAATTAACATGCTATTACATATCTAAAAATGTGTATGTTGGTTCAACTTTATCTTTCACTTAATGCAGGTAGCACTTAATTTATAAATGCCAATGACTGGTGGTTTCTGCCTCATTGCTGTCAGTGTAATTTGTGAATCAGGTATTTAAAGTGACCTTTGGAACCTGGCAAAGCTTATTGTGATGCCAAGAATCAACCTAAGAAATAAGTTTTGTCCTTTTAAAAGTATTTTACGCCTAATATCTCAGATATGAGTAAAACATTTTATAATGTATGCAGGGCAGTTGTTAATACCCTTATTTAACTGATGAGAAAACTGGGGAATAACGAGATGAATCAACTTGGCCAGCGTCAAAGTGTGGGGCCTGAGCCCAGGGCTCCAGACTTTTGGCCAGAGTGTTTCTTGCTGCCCTCTCATTTCTCCCCTGTGCCCATTCTAACTTTCTGGATCAAGGACTTTGTGATTTTATAATCTCTTAATCAAGAGAATACAATCGAAGATACAGACAGGTGGTTGGCCTGGGGCTTTCCTTATGAAGTCTAGGCTAAGCCTCAATTTAAAATCCCTCAAAGTCAGGGACCAGATATTCTCTTCAAGTAAATAAGCTGACTATAAAAGGAAAATTACAGTCACATGGGGTTATACAGCCTATTTATTTAAATTTCAGTTGTTGTTACGAGAATTTATGGCGTATTTATCATCATGAAAAGCATTTATCTTTGGGCAACGAAAGCAATAAGAAAGGCGTAGCACTTAATTTTACCCATAACATTTCTTTTAATTCAATCTGACACTACAAAAAAAGAATCAGTTAGAATTTACTGGCTCAGGATAATTCCTAATTCTCAGATGGCAGCTGCCAGAAAAGCTAATTAATTCAGATTGACTGCTGGGTTTCATTTTTATTTGGACTTTAAAAAAGTGAATGAGAGTAGCAGATCAATAGCATATGTGCAGCCTGGACTCACTTTGTAAGGTATTCTTTTCCAGCTGGGATCTATGCCCTTCTGAGGCTACGTCTCACAGAAAGAAGTTTCTGGGATGATAGAGTCTTTCAAATATTAGCAAGAGCTAAAGCCATCTGGGCTGGGTTCAAGAGCCAGGCAACCGGGGAAAGTCCAAGCACTGAAGTCAGACAGGTCTGATTTTGCTCTCACTTACTAACTGCGTGTCTGTGAGTAAGTTCATTCACCATTCTGAGCTTCAGTTTCCTCGTCTTTAAAATGGGCATACTACTACCTATTGCATAGGCTGTCAAAGGGAATTAAATCGCATAGCAGAAGAGCATTGAATAGTAAAAGTGTTGCATGTAATATATCCCATTACACCAGGTCTTTATTGTAGAGCATTGTCTATTATAAAAGGTTCATCCCTTCATTCAATTATTCAATTAATATTTACTGAGCACCTATCATGGGTCATGGCACTGGGTGCTGAGGATCTACCAGTGAACAAGATGGATCGAGTCCTGGCCATGATGGTGTTTACATTCTCATTGGGGAATAGTTTGTATTCAAGTAAACAAAACATCTTTGGAAGGAATAAATTAAGTTGATTTCTGAAGTGTGAGGAGGGGGATCGTGTGGCCAGGGGAGGCCTCGGAGACATGAAGGTTGAGAGTGGAATGATGTGAAGGGGTCAGTTTTGTGAAGTACAGGAGGATTGTTCTGAGCAAAGAAAGAGCAGGTGCCCAGCCCCTGATGGGGAAGGGAGCATGGTGTGTGGCTGCAGTGCCGGAGAGGGAGAGGGAACCTGGAAAGGATGCTGGTCGTGGGCAGGGGCCAGATTGTATGGGACCTTCTGGTTAGGGGTTGGCAAACTCTTTCTGTAAAGGACCAGATAATAAACACTGTAGGCTCTGTGGACCATATGGTTGCAGCTAAAAGCAGCCATAGACAATATGTAAAGATTGGGCATGGCCGTGTTCTAATAAAACTTTATGGACAAAACCAAATGGCAAGCAGGAGTTAGCCCATGGGCTTTAATCTGCCCTTATTTTAAGTCATGGTAGAGTCCGAAGTTTATTCCAAGTACAATGGTCGCCATTAGAAAGCGTTAAGCAGGGGTATGACTTGGTCGGACCCACATGTATGACTTTGGTCTGGGGCTTCACACCCGTAATACAGTAAACCCTCACTTAACGTCCTCCGTAGGTTCTTGGAAACTGCGACTTTAAGCAAAATGATATATAACAAAACCAATTTTACCAGAGGCTAATTGAAGTAGACATGAGTTAAGTTCCTATGGCATATTTCTGGTCACAAAAACATCACTAAACTTCTAAATCAAGACCCAAAACATATCTAATAGTAAACACTGAAATAAATGTGAGCTAAACATATATTTAAATAAAACCAGGCAGATATGGGGAGAAGGTGCAAACTCCACACAGACAGTGGCCGTGGCCCGGTATCAATTGTTTTTTCTCATTAATGTTATAATGAAATGACATTGAACAAAAAGACGTTGTTTGAGGCCTTGCTGTATGCTGAATTATAGCAGGGCCCCTATGTGTTCTGCACAGAATCCCCAGGAGCATCCGAATGCTACTCAGGGCCAGCCAGTGAGAGGACTTAAAAGAAGACAAAGGAGGAGAGGCAAAAGAATGAGAAGGTGAAGGGGAAGGGGAGACAAGAAAAAGAGGGGAGAAAAATGCATATTCCTTGTACTAAGTGGTCTTGGGTCTGGCTTCTTTTAATGTTACACGGAGAGATACCTGGTGGGGTGAATTGTGTATTTTGTTTATTATTATTGCTCTAAGGTATTCCCTTGTGTGATTATATTGCAATTTATTTACGCATTCTGCTACCAACTACATAACAAGGAGCACCTGGGTACCCAGGAACCCTCAAGGGTTTAATTCAGGTGTCAGCACCCAGAGCTGGTCCCACAGCCAGGTCCTGGGCCAGCATCGGTTCCGTAGGTCCTGGCAGATGAGAAGCAGGCATGAGAGCATGAGGGCCCCAGGGCTCCTGCCCAACCCCCACTCTTGGAACCTGAGCTGAATCGATTTCAGATAAATGAGCACTAAAAATCTGGATTTGCGTCAAGAAAGTATACCCAGGTGGAGGTGGCGATAGGGGCGGGGGTACTTTCAATGTCTGGTTCATTTGTCCCCATTGGACTCAAGGTCAGCAGACACATACTGGAATGACCATACCTGTGGCTAGAATGTTAACATATTTCCATAAGAGTAGGAAAATAGCCACTGTCCTGAATGTCCCCTGTACCTCCCCTCTCTCTACCACCCAGGCCGTACCTAAGGCTTTCCTCGATATCCACTAGCCCACCAGCCTGCCACAGCTCCTATGCCCCAGATTCTGAACCTCTGGCCAAAGCAGGACTGGACCTGGTGGAAAGGTGGGATACCCGGTACTGGTGCGGCCTGTAGACCATGACACAGCAGCCCCCCGAGGCTGAAGCGACCTTCTATGACCACAGTATCCATAGCGCATTGTGCCAGTTGTTAAGCACTTGAAATATCATATCTGCCTCCCCAGACCTATTTTCTGCCTCAAGTGAAATGAGAATTGCTTCGATGGCTAACTTTGATCCGTAATGAAAGAGCTACGGTGAACAAGAGTAACAGTAGTCTTAATAGAAATAATGACAAGGACAATAATAGCTAACATTTACTCAGCTTGAACGATGTCCCAAGCAGTTCTAAGCATGTTACATGTATGACCTCACACAATCCTCACACCACCCTGGGGCAGGTGCTGAGACGATTTCTATTTTACAGACACAGAAACTTAGGTCAATTAAATTGCTCAGGGCCTCACAGTCAGTCAGTGGCCCTGCCGGGATTCAAACCCGGGAAATTTGACTCCAACACCTAGAAAGCAAGAGAAAAGAGAAAGAAGTGTGTGCAGTGTTTCCTTGTGCATTCGTCTCCCTGCCTGTCCTGGAAAGTGGAAATGGTGTGTGAGAGAGACAAAGCCTATAACCTGAGTTGTGGTGGAATAAAGCACTTTTCCTTAAGTGCTTATCTTTACTTATAGTTGGCTTTTATTCATGCATGCATACATTCACTCATTCGACAGCATTTTTCTAAATGTGACATGGTGTTAAGTATGACTTCACTAGGCCCAGGTGATGCCTTTGTTCTCGTGAGAGTCACCCAAGAACAAACAAGGAAATGGAGATGTCTTTGCTGCTGGCCCTGGACAGAGCAGGCACAGGAGGGAGATTTGGTCTCCACCCATCTACTCTGGAAATCCAGAGTCTTAGCCAGTCTCTTGGGTTTATGGATGAGCTGAGACAGACAACAGGTATGACTACACAGGGGCCGCTGTGGGGATTGAGGCTAATTTGGGGCACAGAGACCAGACCTTTCTGCTGAGACTTGGGCTCTGGCTGGCTTTTGGTGGTAGTTTTGAAATATGGCTACTAATTTTTCAACTTCCTCTCATTGCGAGATTGGGTCTATGTCACTTCCCCCTTGAACCTGGTTGGGCCTGGGACTATTTCAAGGAATAAATTATGGAGGAGTACTGCTCTGTGACTTCTGAGGTGGGGCTGTAAAAAGCCATGCAGCTTTTGCCTTATCATCTCAGAACGCTCCCTATTGGAGCTCTGAGCAGTTTGATCTCCGAGACTGCCATGCAGAATAGGTCACACGGAGGCGTTACGATCAGCAGTTTTGCTGAGGCCAGCCTTCCTCCATCCTAGCCCAGGAGCCAGGTATGTATGTGAGAAAGTCATCATGGTATTGAGTTCCCCAGCCCTGGCAGTTGGATCCCATCAGTCAATTGAATCATCCCAACCATCCAAGTCAACTCAGCAGAGGCCCCAGATATCACAGAAAGAGAACTGCCTGCTGTGCCCCTTCCAACTTCTTGACTCACAGAATCCACAAACTGAATTAACTAGTTGTTGTTTCAGCCACATAGTTCTGTAGGAGTTTGTTACGCAGCAATATGGATAACTGGAAGTCTGCCTGTATCAGTCAGGGTTCAACCAGAGAAACAGAATTAGTAGGAGATGGATATAAAGAAAATTATTGCAAGGAAGTGGCTAAGGCAGCTGTCGAGGCTGGCTGGGCAGGTCTGAAACCCACAGGACGGACTACCGGGAGGGGCAGCCTGGAGACTCTCGGGCAGGAGGGAAGCCGCGGAACCCGGAAAACTTCTTCAGGGAAGCCTCGGCTCTGCTCTTAAGGCCTCTCAGTGGATTGAATCGTGTTCACTCAGATTACCTAGGATAGTCTCCCTCACTTGGAGTTAACTGATTATGGACATTAATCACATCTATAAAACACCTTCACAGAAACAACTAGATTAGTATTTGAATAACTGAGGACCATAACCTCGCCAAGTGGACAATGAAACTAATCACTGCACTGCTCAGGGACGTCCATACCAGAGCTGAGCCAAGCAGAATCCAGAGTGAAGGTCCAGGACTTGCTCATTGGAAGGCGGGACTCGGGGGTCTCCGGATACCCATGGGGAAGGCTTTCTGAAGTCCCTCAGCCCCAGCAAGTTTGACCTTCTTCCTCCAGGCCCACCCAATTCATCATCTCCTCCCAATCCAAGGAAGTCTCACTCTCTGCCGGTTCTCTTTAGGGCCCTCTCTATCCCTGTTTTTAGCGTCTTCCTGCCCCCGCCACACTTCTCTGCATGCCCAGGCACGCTGCTTGAAGGTTGCAGCAAGGGTGGAGGGCAGGTAGTGGAAAGTGAGAGAAGTCAGAGGAATGAAAACGCCAGGGTGGGATCTCAAATACATCATCCAATCTAATATAAGGTGCCTAGCGTGACATGGTGAGGCAGAGAGGGTGCCCAGCCACTGGGCCAGGGTTTAGGGACCTAAAGGAGTGGGAAGGGTGTATTCCCCACCCCAAGGAGGGCATGCTGGAGGGGTGAATGAAGGAAAAGTAGAAGGTGGCCAAGTGTTCTGAGAGGTGGGAGATGAGAGGTGGGGCAGGAGACAGACATGCCGGGAGAAGATATCTCAGCCAGCACTGTGGGAAGGAAGGATGCTCAAGGAAGGGAGCTGGGAGGCTGGGCAGGTGGGTCCCTCACGAAGGGCACGGCCTGAGAAGGTATTTGGGCTTTAGTCACCGCTTTAAGATGTTGCTCGGTTTCACTGACACACATGAATCTTGCGCTGCCTCATTTCCTCTCTTACAGCAAAGTCTACGAGGAAAGTGGTTGAAAAACACAAGTGGCGCCGGTAAGAAAATTGATGGTGAGAACTTCTGCTATTTCCTGTCCCCTACGCAGTCTTTCAAAATGATACATTTGGTTCTTCATACAAAATATTTCTTGTGCTACTTAAAAGTATGTGAGACGCATTACTCAAAACAGAGCACGATGGTCCTCGTGACAATTGACGAAAAACATGAGTACAAAAAAGAAGGACCAAGATAAACAGAACAACTGACCACGAAGGAAACAGTACAGGGGAAAGAAAAGCACTTAGGAAAGATCTAAATAGGTTCCTAATGATAGTCACAAAACAAGAACAGGTTGCCATAAAGAAGAAGCAATCGTCAGAAAATAAGAAAGAGGTCCTGGAAATAAAAAAAAATATTAAAGCCAACGTCACACCAATCTATGTAACAGCTAGACAAAGAAGAGTCAAGAAAATCCCCTGAGACATGGAACAGAGCACAGAGAGACGAATAAAATGAGGGAAAAGTAAACAGATCCTGAGAATTGGTCCTAGAAGTTTAACATCCATCTAATAGGAATCCTGGAAAAGACAGACGGAATGAAAATGTTGTAATTAAATAAATATAATAAATACAAAATAAATATTTATTTTAAAAATATAAAATCAATCGATCAATTAATTAATTTAAAATGTCCAGAGTTGAAGACACAAAATTTCGTAATGAAAGGGCCCACCGATTATCAAGCAGGGCATTAAAAACCATCCACATACTGGCGACTCTCAAATCTGTCTCCCTAACCTCTCGCCTGTTCAGATGTCTGTCACATACACTAGACTCTAGTGGCCTCTCTGACATCTCAACTTAGATATGTCCAAACTTGCTTCTCTCCAAGCCTTCCTCCTTCAGTCAATGGCACACCATTCACCTCGTTGTCATCCTTGATTTCATTTTCTTTCCTGCCGCATCCAATGAAGACTCCAAATTTAATCATGTCTCCCCATCTCTACTGTGACACTCTATTCCAAATCCCACGCCTGCTTTACGGCAATAGCTTCCTTGCTGATCTTCCTGTTTCTACTCCTGACCCTCTAACCCATGTTTCGTACACAGCCAGAGTGATCTTTTAGAATATAAGTCAGATCACACTACTCCCCAATTTATCTAGACTAAGACTCAAGCTCCTTGCAGGCTGTGCAGGGTCTATACCTGTTTGCCTCTCAGACCTCATCTCCTACTGATTTCAGCTTTACTCACTAACTCTCCAGCCACCTGGCTTATTTCTGTCCCTAAACACTGCAAGCCTTTTCCTGCCTCGGTCCTTTGGGGCCATGCTCCCTTTATTGTAATGTTCTCTCCCAGATCTCTGTATAGCTCTTTCTCATTATTCAGGGCTGTTCTCAAATGCCACGTACTCAGAGAGGATGCCCACCCCCACCTCATCTAAAGCACTCCTCATCCTCCCTCAGTTTATCCCATCCCCCTGTTCTACTTTATTCTTAGTACTTGTCAACATCTGAAGGAATCTCATCTACTTTTTTGTTTATATTTTGTTGTCTGTTTCCCACACCTGAATGTATCCTCCACGAGAACAAGGAACTTACTGCTCTGAAATAGAGCCTCTAGGCTTCCCTGTAATCAATATTTACAATAAGTACATGTTGAACGAATGAATAAACATACATCATCGCAACATTTTAGAACACCAAAAATAAAGAATAAATCCAAAGAGTTCACAGGAAAATAACAGGTTACCTACAAAGGAATAAGAATCAGAACAGTATGTCTTTTCATAAGCGATATTGGTACTGGAAGAAAATATAGTGATACTTCAAAATTCAGAGAGAAAATGGTTTAGAGCTTAGAATTAGATACCCAGCCAAACTTTTAATTAAACATGAAACAAGGTCAAGAGTTTTTGAATATGAAAAGTCTTAAAAATTTGACTTCCATAAATAGTCTCTGAAATAATTATAGATATCCTCAGGAAAACAACAACAACAACAACAACAAAACATAGAACCCAGGAAAGTCATCATTGTAATAAATAAAATAAATTCCCAGAATTAAATCTGAGTGGCAGATCTGAGAAGCAATTAGTTCAAATTAAAAGCAAAAAATCAGAGGGCTCAGAGGGGGAAAAAAAGTCTTTGAAAGAAAATAGCCTGTAACAAATTATATAATTAAGGAACAGGATGGATTTTACTGATAGGGGAAAAGCATGAAATAATAATAATAAATCATGTTCCCTCTTCCCAGTTCTACTCCCAATTGTTTTTCTCTTAGTTTTTAAGTTATAGTCTCCTTTTTAAAATATAAAATTAACTTTATTAAAGTATAATTTGCATACAATAAACTATATATATTTCAAATATACAATTCAATGATTTTGTCTAATATATTGTAACTACAACCAGTATAACTACAATCAGTCAAAATCGAGATACGGGTTTACCTCTGTATCACATGTACATCACTGCAGGAAGTTCCCTTTGTAGCCAACTCCCAGAGCACCTTCCAATACTGTATCGTATCTGTACTATCTACTAGGACTCCTTATGAATGGAATCATACAATAGGTACTGTTTACTGTCTGCATTTATCACTCAGCAGGTTTTTTCGAGTCACCCAAGTTTGTTGAAGGCACCAACAGTTTGTTCTTTTCATAGTTGAGAAATATTAAAATTTATGAACATACCACAATTTTGTTTATTCATTTTCTTATTGATGGTCATGTACGTAGTTTAAAATTTCTGAATATTATGAAGAAAGCTGCTGAAAGCATTCTTGTATGAGTCGTATGGAGGATATACATTTTCATTTCTCTTCAGAGCATCTAGGATTGGAATTGCTTGTTCATAGCTAAGGAACAAAATAAATGAATAAACAAAATGAAAACAGACTCATAGATACAGAAAATAAACTGGTGATTACATACTATATCAAAAAATGTCCAGCTGTTTTCCAAACTGGTTGCACCATTTTACATTTCATCAATAATGTATGAGAATGAAAGTTGTTCCATATTCTCACAAACATCTAGTATGTCAATGTTTTAAATTTTTGCCATTTTCATGGGTATAGGGTAGTATCTCATTGTGGTTTCAATGTGCGTTTTCCTAATGACTAATAATCTTGAGCATCTTTTCATGAGCTTTTTGGCCATTATATTTTCTTTTGTCAGTTGTTCTTTATCCATGATTTTATTATATTGCCTGCTTTCTGTTGAGTTGTAAGAGTTGTTTATATATTTTGGAAACAAGTCCGTATTGTCAATATTTTATCTCTGACATAATTCTCTTAACAGTGTCTACTTTTTCTAACATGTGTCAGTTCTTAGTTGGTTTTGATTCATGGATTTTTCTTCTCATTATAGGTCATATTTTTCTTCTTTTTTGCATGTCAGTTAATTCTTTTTTGGATACCAGACATTGAAAATTTTACCTTTTTGGGTCCTGGATATTTTTATTTTCCTATAAATATTCTTGAGCTTTTTTCAGGGATGCAGTTCAGTTGTTTGAAAGTTTAATCTTTCTTTTTAGGCCTTGACTTTTAAAATTTTGTGTTGAGACCAGAGTATAGCATATATTCTGGAGCTAATTATTTTGCACCATTACTGATGCAAAACCCTTCAGGACACTCTCACCAGTGTCCTGTGCAATACGTGGGTTTCCAACTGTTCCTGGCTCTGTGTGAACATCAGAAACTGTTTTCTCCAATATGTGCATTCTCAATGGGGGTGACATTGCCCCCAAAGGTGCAAAATTTAGTGTCTACAAAGTAACTTTTACTCTGTTTATATATAAAGCGGAGATATTCACATATTCATATATAATGCATATATTCATACAATATACATAAAATCTCTAAAATATACATTAATTGGTGTGTTGTTAAAATTTCATGGGGGAGAGCGATTATGAAAAAAATGTCTAAAATGACCTCTACTTAGGGGGTTGATCACCCTCAAAATATTGAGAAACGTTCTTATGATTTCGAGTGGTTCTTTCCCCTGCCTCAGGTAGCGTCTTCATGTGTGCCGATTGGTCCTTGGCTGGATGCTGACCCTCTGCAGATCTCTGTCCTTTCTCTGCACAGTTCTCTCCTCTCTGGTGCTGTCCTGCACTCTCGTCACCTCAGCTCCATTTCCTCAACTCAGGGCGTCTTCTAGATTCTGCCTCACTTGCCCTTCTTGCAATATGGCCTGGAAACTCAAGGTAATCAGCTGGGGCAATCGCAGAGCTCACCTTGTTTGTTTCTCTTCTCAAAGGGATCAGTCTTTCTATAACTGATGTCCAGTATCTCAAAAACCATTGTTTCATATCTATTTTTTTGGGGGGGGTTGGTTATTTTATGCAGAAAGAGAAATCTGTTTCTCATAACTCTATCTTGGCTAAAAGTGGAAATAGCAATATTCACCTAGAATGTCACAGGTTTGGTGGCCCCGGATCACAAATGTCTCCTTCTAGGCAGATTTTGTCACACTATTTCTGTAACAAATTCACTTCTTATGCAATTATAATAGTATAAAGGCTGGTTATTCCTTTTTAATTTTAGAACCAATCTTAGACAAAGCATGGAAAGTTATAGTTACAGGACAGAATATTAATGCCATCTAGAGACCTTGCCTACCCCGTGGTGAGGTGGTTGGAAGCTGCAAATGTGGAAGTCATGGAGAAAAACAGAGAACACTGATTTTCTGATCTCACATACTGGGATTGCAAATTGGCACAGCCACTATGAAAAACAGTTTGGAGGTTCCTCAAAAAGTTAAAAAATAGAACTACTTTATGACCCAGCAATTGCACTTCTGGGTGTTTATCTGAAGAAGCCCAAAACACTAATTCACAAAGATACATGCACCTCTTTGTTCGCTGCAGCGCTATGTACAATAGCTAAAATATGGAAGCGACCTAAGTGCCCATCATTAGACGATTGGATAAAGAAGAGGTGGTACATATATACAATGGAATATTACTCAGGCATAAAAAATGAAATCTCACCATTTGTAATGACATGAATGGACCTAGAGGATATTGTGCTAAGTGAAATAAGTCAGAGAAAGACAAATAACATGTGCTTTCACTTACATGTGGAATCTAAGAAACAAAATAAATGAACGAACAAAATGAAAACAGACTCATAGATACAGAAAATAAACTGGTGATTACCAGATGGAAGGCGGCGGGGCTGGGGAGCAGCGTGAAAAGGTACAGGGATTAAGGAGTACAAATTAGTAGTTACCAAATAGTCACGGGGATGTGAAGTGCAGCATAGGGAATATAGTTAATAATATTGTAATAACTATGTATAGTGTCAGGTGGGTGCTAGAGTAACTGGGGGGATCACTTCATAAATTATATGTCTACCCACTGTGCTATACATCTGAAATTAATATAAGAAACAGTTTTAAGTAGATTACTAAATGCTATAAAGGCAAACCAACAGAACTAAAATTAAAATGTTCCTAGCAGGGTTTGGGAATGGAGGGAGGACAAAGAGAAGGAGCAGTGAAATGTGTCATGATTTTCCTTTTCCCTAATGTGGAGTCACAGACCTTTCTAAAGTTGATAAAGCAGAAGCAGAGAAATAAGCACATTGTTTATAGCTGCACTGTCCAGTTTGGCAGCCACTAGCCACATGTGGCAATTGAGTTATTGAAATGTGGCTAGTGTGACTGAGGAACTGAATTTTTTAATTAAATGTTTATTAACTAACATTTAAATTTATAGCCACATGTGGCTAGTGGTCATTGCATTAAATAAAACAGATATGGATGTTTCCATCAATGTTGGGCAGCATTGGTCTAGAGTTTGAGAGACAATTATTAGAAGAATCACAACCAGAGATGATTAAACATGGCAAGTTCTTGGTACTGAGGCTGGGATAATGGGAGGAGGGCTTTACTTTTCATATCATACCGCTTTTATGCTTTGAATATTTATTATCTATATTGTATTTTGTTACATGTCCAGAATGCTCATCTTGACCCGTTATCTCATTGGCCCCAACAGTCCATTCCCATAGGATTTCTACGATTTTTGGTTTAGAGTAAAAAAAAAAAAAAAAAAAAAAAATCTTTTTAGAGGGAAGATATTTGTTCTTATAATTTCTAATAGTTATATTTAAACATATGTTGTTAGGTAGTTAATTCCTATTTTCTACCTACTGTCTGTGACTTCGATGAAACACAAAAATACTCTAGTTCATAAAATTGAATTGTTATTCATCACCTTCCAGGCCAGAGCTTGACTTCTTTAACACCCAATTCTTTGATTTCTGTGATCTTTAAAGAGAGATATACCTTTTTCTTGATAGTAAAAGTTGGAACTTCTCAGAGAGAGGAGGAGGTAGCATCTGAACATTTCCATGTAAGGAGGCCAAACCACTTCCCGTGGGGAGGGGAAGACAAGCAGTGGGAGAGGCACGTGCACTTTTAAATTTATATTCTTCAGCATTTGAACTTTTTGGTAACAATGAGCATATATTTCTTTTGTAATTAAGTAAAACCAATAAAAGGTGGATTAAATATAATAAAACTGCATGTTTGCCACTAACCTTTTAGGAAAACAAGACTGAAACCCCTGACAAGGTCTATAAAGCCCTTCGCGGTGGGCTCCAGCACCCCCACCCCCTCATTCCACACTCTCCCTTTCATTCTCTGCACTCGCCTTACCGTCTTTTTAGGTCCTCGAGCATGGCACTCTGCCCTCCCCTACAACTGGCTTTTCCATGTCTTCTTCTGCAATGTGACCTTGTCACTCCCGACTTGCAGCTTCCACATGGGTCTTCTGGAATGCTCACTCTGGGGATGATCCCCCTGGGAACCCAGTGCTATTCTATAAAGTTCAAGCCACATGGAGAGACCATGTGCAGATGCTCTGGTCAGCAGCTTAACTGAGCCTCCTGCCAATAGCCACGTGAGGGAGCCATCCTGTATCCAGCCAGATGGCCACAGCCCCAGTCGACATCTGGCGGCAACTGCATGACAGATCCCAAGCAACCCAGCCAACCCACAGAACCATGAGAGATAATAAATTACTGTTTTTAAGTTTTGGGGGTTGTATTCAGTTCATCATCCCAGGAGGGTGAGGCCCCCATTACACTCACATTGTAGTACCTTTCAAGAATAACTAACGGTAATAAGATAGGTCCACTGTGAGCCAGGTACTGTCCACATTGCCTCACAAACATCATCTTATTCAGTCCTTACAAGAATCTTGTGAGAGAAATAAGCATTTTGAATCCTTCCTAAATTACAGAGGCAAAGTAGATTAAAGACACTTCCCCTCGATACTCAGCTAGGATGTGAACCCAGGTAGCCTCTTCACTGCACTTCCCATGGTTTGTAATTGTACTTGTATCTTTGTAATTATTTGGATTAATGTCTCTTCCTTCCCAGCCAAACTGTGAGCTCCATGGGAGCTGGGAACATGTCTGCTTTTGTTCATGGTGAATCCTTGGTTCCTAAAATGTGTTCAATACAGAGTGAGTAAATCTAGAGAGCACATCTGAGCATGAAAGAATAAAATGTCAATTGCTTCACTATTCTTTATAACATAATACCCGCCTTGCAGTTTAGAAGCGAAATATATATTTGGAATTTATGAGTATAGATGTAGTGCTTGGGAATATAGGCTTTGGAGCAGACAAATCTGGGTTCAAATCCTGACTTAAGCTCTCCGTGACCTTGGCTAAAGTCATTCGTTCACCTTTAATATCAGATAAATACCTTGCTGGTTGTCAAGAGGATAAAAGGACATATGCAAAATGCCTTCAACACAGTTCTTGGCACACAGCCCTAACACAGTCCCACTGGTAAACAACAAATAGAAAATTCTTCTAACTCATGGCAAAGGGGAGGTCTGTGTCTTACCACACAATAGCTCAGATAGACATGAGCACCCACTGAAAATGGTAGAGATGCACTATGCAGCTTGGGCCGTCTTACTCATTGGGTGGGTAAAGAGGAGCTATGCTGTGACTGCACTAACATTTACATGTTTAATTTCTTAATTTCTTAACCCTTGATTAATGATTCAATACATTCATTCATTGTATTAAATGAGGCCACATGATGAAGACTGCAAGCTGGATGACCTTCCAGCTCCATGCGGGCGGAGAGCATTCTCCCAGCCTGAGAGGAATGCTACCCTGGCCTGGGCTCCCCGGCCTCAGCACCCTGAAATGAGGGGGTAGGGCGCTGGGGGTTAGAGGCCTTCTTTTCTACTGTTCAGAAGCCATAGCTGCTAAAAACAGAAAATAAACCAACACCTGCAATAGCTCAAGTAGCAGAAAGGATCGATTTTTAACAAGCAGGTGCAAAGAGGAGGCAGAATGTCCTTCGTATGTCCTTAGTATGCCTCAGGGTCTACTCTCTGGACAGGACATCGCCCGGACTGCTGGAAACCTGACACTGGGCTCAATTTACATGTTGCCAGTGTGACTTTTCATTTCCCAATGGACTGACCAGGTGTTTCCTGTAGTCTCTGTGTGTTTTTGTCCAACTTTTCATTTCCATGTCTTCACAAAGCTTTACCAGTTGTTTTCATGTACTTCCGATCAGACATTTGCCCTGAGGAGTGATACACAATGTGTATGCAGTGTGACTAATGCACACATTGGTAAAATTAACAAGGTGTTATTTGTTCACATTAAGTAACTTAACTGGGTATTCCCCGCATTCAAGGATTGCAGACGAAGGCAGAAAGCCAGCAGTTACTCTATAGTCGTAACTTACGGACTCAGGAGACAGTGTCTTACTTTTGTTTGATTAGTGGAGATTATAGTAAGGCCTCCACATGTTCAATTCAGAGGGGGTCAGTTAGTCCTTTCCAAGAGAAAACTATTTTCAGAGTCATAAGTCATAACCTTGGCGCTAGCCTGTTTGATGAATGTTTTCTGTTTTCATTTGAATGGGGGAAAAAAGAGCAGCTTAATTAACCATGAAGACATGCTCTGATGATTTGAGTCATCATCTTAAATAAAAGATGGGGCAGGACTTAGAAAAAAAGGAGAAACGGTACAAATTTGGGAATAACTCCCCAACAAGTGTGTCTGCTTTCTTCACTTGTCTTACTCCTTTAAATGGGTCAAAAGAGAGTTGATTTTTTTAGAGAGGATAGGTGGAACAAACCCTGGGTTGGGTCCAGTGCCAACACTGCACCTAACAGACTTTGTGACATCAGGCAAGGTGTTTTATTGTTCTCATCTGCAACTTTTGTATTGGGAAAAG
This sequence comes from Pteropus medius, assembly GCF_902729225.1. NCBI lineage: Eukaryota > Metazoa > Chordata > Mammalia > Chiroptera > Pteropodidae > Pteropus > Pteropus medius. Next base: position 3,055,546 of record NW_024349803.1, read on the forward strand.
GTGTCAGATGAAATGATCTCATAGACTCCCTCAGTTCTAGTCACTGATTTTAAGCCTGTGTGCCCTAACACCAAATTGCAGGTGCCTTGCTCTGAGTCATTTAAGTTACACATGAGATGCCTGCCATTACTATAAATGGTTTCTTCAATTTTGTTATATTTTACAAGTTATTTTTTATGATTTCTGGATTTTTGCTTTAAATTAAATATTGCTATTTACTTGCCAGTTAAGAATTACTGTCAATAATCTAAATTATACATTTCTCATCCTTATAAAACTTCTCTTAATTCTTTGCATTTTTATTATTCACTTTTCTTCCCCCATGTAGAGTGCATTTCAGAGCTAAGACCCTAAGCTCCTGGCTAGTTGTTAGCTAGTGCGTGTAGGGAACTGCACTATTATTCATATAACAGATAGGTTTAATTTTCTATCTGGAATTATATCTAGGGAAGAGCTTTTGGAGATGCATACCTTGACTTAAGCACATTAGAATGTAAATGACAAGCACTGAGCCAAGGAATTGTTTTTTAAGAGGATATTTAGGAGTCTGGGCAGAAATAAACTAAATATATCAGTCTGAGCATCTTCCTAACTGAGGAAAAACCAAGTTGAAGGCTACACGTATTTATCTGCTCACACACTTTAATCGCTGAAAAGAAAATGTACGAATCAAAAAGGGGTGTTGAAGATTTAGACATCTTTTACTCTTCAAAATTTGAAAGCAATTTTGGTTTGGGAGAAGCAATAATTAGGCTGCAGTGTTCAGTATCTTTTCAAAAATAGCACGAAGTTTCACTGATTTGGAAAATAAAAGTGTGGATTAAAAACTCGGCTGACCTTAGGAAAGCCACATCTGCTCTAGCCCCTCTAACTGCCTTTGACTGAGTATTTGCACCATTTCAAGGCACATTTCACTTCAGTGTGGATTGAGAAGTAGAAAGAAGTGTCTCTGTGTGCTTTGCAATCAGCTAGTTGCCATTGTGTAGAGCTGTGGACACCTTATTAAAAGCAAAAGTGTCAAGCCAGAAAAGCAACTTATTTTTGACAAAGCTGTTCAACAGGTAATTGGCTACTCTGAAGAGTAGAATACCTTGAACTAGAAATTTTAACAGTTAAAGTTTCATTAAATGCATGTACTGCTATTGGAGAAATATCATAAAACATATTTTTAATGTGAACACTACTTCATACAATGAAAAACTATTTACAATGCGTTGCTTCCAGATTGGCTGCTTTTACATCGTATAGATACCCAGCATGTGTCTTCAGCCAGGAGCTTCAGTCCAAATTGCACGTTCTCCTTATACTCGATGGCTCTTCCAAGGTCCCTGGGGATTCAGGGAATCTGTCCACTTACATTCTCCTTAGTAGTTATGGCTCAGCAGGAATGCCACCAAAATCATCTATAACCCAGAGACTCTGGCAATCACACATATATAAAATGCATCGACTAGGTTTTTCTCCAATAAATACTAATTTGACAATACAATCCATTTCCATCTTAAGAAAGTGTTTTCAGTAAGGAAAACTTTTTTTTTTTTTTTCCCCTCAATGGAACTAGAGTGAATAGTCTGTTGTTCACACTAGAACTGAGTTATGATGTCTTTGTATACAAATATAGCATATTTTGGCCAGGAATATAATTTCTTGTTAACCAGTTTATTTGCCTTCACACGCCCGATTGCTACATACATTCACAGTTTTAACAGACTATAATTAGCTATTCCAGTTGTGCTTTAAAATCCCAAATATTATTTTCATTAGTGAGTGCAAAGCAAATGTTCCAATTGACTACAGTTGGTCCTAGAGTTATAAACTCCATAGCGATTTCTAGGAAGGGCCCTCATTCTCCAGTTTCATCGTTAGCTTTTTCAGGTATGACTTCCAGGCTCCGGCGTGGCTTCTGAATGTCGGCACTTTCTGTGCCTGGTTTATTCAGTCCACATGAAACAGCAGCATAATGGATTTGTTTCAGGTTCTCTAAAGTCTCATTCTTAGCGTATTTCAAAAGATCTGCTTGTCCCTGTAACAAAACATGCAATTAAACATGTTAGATATAACATGACTTATTGTTACCATTTGACAATATAGGTCTCCTGCTGAAATAGAAATATGTTGATTTTGCCAAGAGGGAATATGTATTTCTTATTGGCACTGGAATAGGTCAATTTTAATAAAAAAATGAGTTTTCCTAGTTTTCAACACCATATTCCAAGAGCGTCCTGTCTTTCGTCTTTTCCATTTATAAATCTGAATACAATTGTGTGTGTGGATCATTCTTGTGAAAATTACAATTTCCACTGATTGGCCAATCTTGGTTTCTTTTATTTTCAGGTTTGCTTTTTCTTAAACTTTTTATTCTGAAATAAGTATAAATTCACAGAAGGATGCAAATATAGTACACAGAGGTCCTGTGTACTCTTTCTCACATTTCCCCTATTGGTTACATCTTACATCTATATCCAAACCAGGAAACGGACACTGGTACAGTGTGTACAGTTCTGTGTCCTGTAGATTCGTGTAACCACCCCTGCAGTCAACACACAGAGCTGACCCACCACCACGAAGATCTCCCTGGAGCTATGACTCACCAGTCACACCCGTCACCACCCCTTCACCATCACTGATAAGGTGGCAGGGGCGGAGGGCTGTCTTGTGCATCTTCGGGTATTTAGTGGCATCCTTGGCCTTTACCTGCTAGAGACTAGTAGCATCTCCTCAGTTGTGACAACCAAAATGTCTGCAGACATTGTCGAATGTCCTCCAGGGAGTGAAACTGCCCATCTATCAGCCAATGACTTCAAGATCATCGGTAGAAAAGGTAACGTGTTGCTCCATTGTTGTACATTCCAACATTCCTACTTTGTTTTTTTTTGTACTATTTTTTCTTCCTATATTTAATGTGACTTCTGCTAATGGATCTTTCTACTTATGCTATTACCTTTCTTAGTCTCTTCGCTTACTATTTTTCCCCCTTCTCTTGGTCTCCAAATTTATTCCATTATTCTCTTTATGATTCTTCTGCAGTCTGATTTTTTTTTTTTTTTGAACTACCTCCCAATGTACATCCCCACTTAAGTACTCCTGCATAAATAAAGCTCGGGGCCACCTGAGAAGGGTGACAGGTAAGGACTTAACCTCGGCAGGCAACTGGGCTACAATCAAATCTCAGCCACTAGTGAGACGAAATTGCAATGCAATTTAAGCCACCACGAGGCCGGAATCCACAGAATGGTTTGCTGTTTACCACTTACTATTCATGGTTTTCCTGCTTTACATAGACCTCTAATTAGTAACTATAAATAGATATTTCAGTGCTTAGTTTAACTGAAAGAACTTCATTTTTATTCATTGTTCCTAGTCATTGAGCTCGTATACTGAAATTTCACAAGTAGTAAGGTCTTTGTATATAAACATAGCATATTGTGCCAGGAATATAATTTGTTAGAGTTTATTTTCCTTACATCAGGATTGCCACATACATTTATGGTTAACAGATTGTAACTAGATAGTCCATTTATGCTTTAAAACTCTAAATGTTATTTTTAATTAATAAACTTTTATTTTTTAGAGCAGTTTCAGGTTTGCAGCAAAACTGAGCAGAAAGTACAGAAAAGTTCCCATTACCCCGTTCCCACACAGGCACAACCTTCTCCCTCCTGACATCCTGCCCCACAGTGGTTCATCTGTCATGACTGATGAACCTACATTGTCCCATCATTACTGCCCAGAGCCCATGGTTTACACCAAGGTTTGCTCTTGGTGTTGTACATTCTATGGGTTTGGACAAATGGACCCACCTTCACGGCACCACACTCTATGCTCCAACCATTCTTCTCTCCCTTCCTCCTAATCCCTGGCAACCGCTGATCTGACTGACTCCATTGTTTTGTCTTTTCCATAATGTCATATAGTTGAATTTATGCAGTATACAGCCTTTTCAGATTGGCTTATTTCACTTAGTAATATGCATTTAACTTTCCTCCGTGTCTTTTACGGCTTGATAACTCATTTCTTTTCAGTGCTGAGTAATATTCCACTGTATGTACATACCACAGTTTATTTATCCATTCATCTGCTGAAGGACATCTCAGTTACATCCAAATTTTGGCAAGTATGAATAAAGCTTCTCTAAACATCCATGTGCAGGTTTTTGTGCGAACATGTTTTTGATTAATTTTAGTAGATGCCAAAAGGAGTGTGATTGGTGTATCGTGTGGTTAGAGTACTTTAAAAAAATATTCCCTGTGCTGTACTTTACATCCCTGCGACTCTTTTGTAACTACCAACGTGTACTTAATCCCTTCACATTTTTACCCAGCCACCAAACCCCTCCTGTCTGGCAATCACCAGTTATCTAAAGCCCACCGGATCTGCAGTGATGTCCCCTTTTTCATGTCCCCTTTTTTATATTAATAATTTGTGTCTTTTCTCTTTTCCACCCCCTAGTTAGCCTGGCTAGTGGCTTATTGATTTTATTGATCTTTTCAAAAAACTGGCTTTTGGTTTTGTTGATTATTAATTTCCTGTTTTTAATTCCATTGATTTCTGCATTGATATTTTTATTAATAAAAATCAGTGGGTCTTTGTTCAAAATGCCTACTTGGCATGCCTTCCTGGACTTGACATGTCCAAAACTGAGTTCTCAATACACTACCACTCCCCCTAAGTTAAGACAACTGTTCTTGCAGTGACTCAGACCGAAGACCCCAGTATGATCTTTGACTTCTTTCCTGTTTTGCATCCCCCATTCTGCCTGTCAGTAGCTCCTATTGGCTCTATCTTAAAAAAAAAAAAAAGTAAACACACACGTTCTCACCACTTCTTACCACCTTCATTACTATCACTGTGGCTTAAACCACCATCACTTTTCTCTGGGTTTATGACAATACTTTCCCAACTGGTTGTCAGGCTCCTTCCTCCTCAACCCAAGAGCCAGAGAGATCCAATTAAAACATAGCCAGCACATGCCCCTCCTTCTGTGGCTCCTCACGTATCTCAGAGTGAGAGTCAAGTCTTTTCTCACAGCCCTATATGACCTGCCCCCACACTCTCCTCAACCTTTACTGCCTTGCCTTGTTCACCCGGCCTCTGTTACCCTGGGCTCCTAAATGTTCCTCAAACTCAGCAGGTCCTCCCTGGTCCAGTCTCAAAGTCTGTGTTCACCACTCGCTGTGCAGGGAAGGCTGCTGCCCAGGAATGCACACAGCTCACTCTCTCACCTTCTTCAGGTCTAGACGCTGAAGCTCCCGTCTCAGCGATGGGAGCCTTCTCTGACAACTTATCTAAAATTAGAACTTCCACCTCCTGCTCACAGTTCTCCTTACCCCTTCCCTGCCTTGGTTTCCCCATAACATTTATTACCCTCTGACATACTCTATTGCCTTTTCGTTGTCTGTTTCATTACATGTGAGCTCCATGTATGTAGAGACTTTTATGGCTTCAGGTTCCAATCCTAGAACAGCACCAGGCACAAAACCTGAGCTCAGTAAACATGCTGAATGAATATAATTAGAGTAAATGTGAAAGTCTCTTTAATCTTCATAGCTGCCTCCTAAACAATGTATTTTACCCTTTTCTTTGCATTTACATATATTATACTTAGGTATTTTATTTTTACATAAATGAAATAAGCAAAGTATATTATTCTTCAGTTTCCTTTTTTTTTTCCCCTACCAAAAAACATATCTTAGCAATCTTTCCATGTCAGCATATACAGACCTACCACAGGATGATGAAACAAAAATCCCCAGATGGTGTAGGATAATTAACGTGGTAAAATAAAGTTCTTTATCTGGTTGAATCTCATGTTCCTCAAGTTCAGACAAGTTGTTATTGCATCTTGAACAGACCAGGCCTTTGGCCGTTCCCTGGCTGAGACACCGAGGGCCTCCACAGGTGCTAGACCTGGGCAGGGGAGTTGCTGACCTTTATCTGCCTCAGTTTTATTTTGTTCTGTGCATCCAAAACTACATGTCTTATATGTCTTGGAATCGTGGCATCTAGTGTGAGTAAAAAACAATTCTGAAAGAGATGATGGTGTTTGCTATAGCAGTGTTCACATCGCATTGCTTCAAAAGAGCAAAGGCTATTTAAAACGCTGCCACCCACTGACATAGGGTGTCTGGTTTCGAAGACTCCTACAAAACTGGCTTTGCAGTGTTTTTAGTTGAGAAACTCAAATCCTATTTGGTTTCACACATTCCGTTTTGAATTTCATAACTTATTCTATTTGGTTTTCATCTTGAAAGATTTATAACAACCTTAGGTCAAAATATTTAAGGTTCTTACTCAGAAAATAATCTTTAAAAAATGTAGCTAAGGGCAGGGCTGGTTCCCAGCAGCTCTTGCTGAGAGTATGGAGTGACCGTGCTCCTTCTGGCTCTGCCTGTGGCTTCTCTGGAATTGGATCAGAGGTTGGAGCAGCCAGGAAAGAAATGATGGCAGATGCCAAATGCCAGAGCTGGTGCCCTAACCATACTCAACACTTGGCCAATCGCCAAACTTTCTGTCTGACCACAAAAGACGTCCTGGTTTTTAACGTATTAAAAATGTTGCAAGGCACATCTGTTAGTGCTACATAGCTTTTGAATCCAAAATTAATAATCACAATTTATTGCTTTTATTTAGACCTAGAGCTAAAACAATAAGGATTCTATATATTCAGTTAATTTTTTTCAAAGCTTTTTTTTGTCAAACTACAAGAGAAAAATGGAGTTGCCTTACTTTTGAGGTGAGTGATGTAGTGTGGCCACGAATGCTCCCTGACCTCTGCCACCAACCTCTGCAATGACCACGTGGCTGAGATGTAGGAAGAGTGAAGGTGGCCACCTGCCCTTCCCTGAGGGCCAGCAGACACCTTCCTCCCAAATTACACGCAGCGGGAGGAAGGGGAAAGAAGAGGACACTCATACCACTTGGGGAGTCTGAAGAAGGCATAAAAGTGGTCAAATAACTTTTTGTTTCAATGTGAATAGGAATGTAAGTTATCAGTGTCTACTTTGACCTCAGCATGCCTGGAGCCCACACCAACTTTTGGGTTGTACTAGGGCCAAAGACCCCAGTCTGAGACGGTTCACATGGATGGTGTAGACTAGGCTGCCTCCTCCTGGTTTCTTTGTCCACTTAGGAACACAGAAAGAATCATAGCAGATTTTAGGTACCTTCACTGATACCTTCTGCTCCCCTAAGAGATAAGACTGCCTGAGATAAAGAAAAGGGGGAAGATACCTGGAGAGCACCAAGGCCCAGCAGGAAGACAGATGGTCAGCCCGAGAGAGCCTAACACCAACCCACATGCTGGGCCCTTGCTCTCCAATTTAGATGTATGTGTCCTTATCTTTCCTGTCACCCTGCAAGTCTTCAAGAGGCCTCAGGTATCCTCAGTGTCACTCTGAGATGATGGAACATGGGTCTAGGGTTCCTCTTGTCTCTCACCCAAGCATCTTCTATAACCAAAACCAGAGACTCAAACCTGCAAAACCCTAATGCAACCTGTGACCAGGAGACAAAAGCCTTAATCTAGAATATTAATAGTAGGTAGTCACAGATATCTCACATTTTAGTAACTATTTTGTGGTTGGTCACTCTTTTGGGTGACGTGAGACTCATGTAGAAACCAAATATATTTCAAGCCAGTATTTTGTAAGTATTCAGAATCACAGGCCAAATGTATAAACCTCTTTTAAGAGTGCTATGGAAACTATTTAATATATTATATTTCTTACAACCACAATTTAAATTGGTAGAGAAGGCTGCGAACATAATTACAGTCCTAAATTTGAAACCACGGAGCCTGCAATATGTCAAAAATTAGATAGGTGGAAATATATAACAGCAAAGCCCTCTGAAATAATAGTTACCATTTACTGAGTGACTACTGTGTGCCAGGCACTGTATTAAGCCCTTTACACAGACTATCTCATGGGAGTTTCTCAATTCTGTGGGTATGTTGCAATTACTATCTGCATTTTATAGATGATGAAACTGAATTTAGAGAGATTAAAAGTCAGGCCAAGGCAGAGTCTACATAGCAAATTACACTTAAACATACACAGCTTTCTATGTGTTTTGTTTTCTTACATGTAACAATTGAAAGCAAGCAAAGTGGAACGTCCACATTTTTAATGTAGTCAGTATGCCACCAATCATGCAGACAATTTAGTTTTCCTGCAATTAAACACAGGAGCAGAAATATAGATTTCCAATCTGCATTTGTTGAATGAGGAATGAGTGAACAATGGAACGAACTGGCATGGGGATCTCTCGGCTACTGACTCTAAATTGCCACTTATCACACTGTGACAGCTCCCTGTCGAGTGGTCTTGTGTGGCTGGCCAAGACTGCTGTGCATTAATCAGAGTTAAGGAAGGCCTCCGAGCTTGGTCAGGTCTTCTTCCCACTGAAGTCTCCACAAACCTTACGCTTGAAAAAAGATCCCCTGATCATCAGCTCTTAAAGCCGGAGCAGCAGGCAATGGTGGTGTGTGCTTTTCTGTAGGACATGAGGTTCACTGTAAATGTTTCATGACTTTTGCTGTCCTTTTAGCTTCCCCTTATATTCACTCACATGTTTGAAGGGGGTGGAATGTGAGTTGCAAACTAACTCATCTCACTGAACACTTATGAAATACTGCCTTCCCTCCCCTGCCTTCCACCTCAGGGGGTTTGGGGGTGCAGATGAGGTGGGTGAGGAGTTATATGGCTCCTAACCCTTGATTTTTCTCGTAATCCAGAGAGACATTAATTGTATGATGGGGCTGGGAGGATCAATCTGAAGATGATTCTCAATTCTCCGTCCCCCCTTTTATTGCCAATATTTTGGCTATTTCATCATATTTACAGTTATTCCCCAATTGAACAATGGTTTTGCTCAAAGGTTTGTATAAAAGTTCATAATTTAAATATGAGATTCAATTTATTTAATTTACATTCAGAATGAATGCCTTTCTCCTCAGAAACAATTTTATGTTTCACTCAACAAAGATAGGGGGTGGGGGGCTCTCGGGCAGCACCGTGGAAGAGGTGTGGTGTCTGAACGGAGCCTCGGCAGAAGGGCGGGAAAGGATTTCAGCAGGCCCCGGGCTGTGGAAACACAACCTTCCATATATGGTTCCAATGAATGATGCCTTTGGAGCCAACCCATTGTTTAATAGCGGGATTTCCTTGCTACGAAGCTTTCTAAGTTCCCACTGTGAGTGCATCTCCCTATGTTACAGAGCGGGTCATAGGAAGGGCTAATTTTCACCCTGGCAGTGAGAGCCAGCCCCTGCAGTGAGGGGCCTCTCCTAGCACAGAGGTGGTTGCTTTGGTGGCAGAAGTGTGGTGGGGGTTTCAGGAGCACCCACTGGAGTCTCCAGACAGTGCAAGTGAGCCACGACTGAAGCATATAAGGTCGCAGGTCCAAGCATGGGTTCAGGCAGAGGGACCACGTCAGAGAGGCGAGGAGGGTGGCCCAACTGCACAGAGAGAGGAATGAAGAGTGAGGGGATGCTGAGAGATGAGCATCCATGAGTGTGAAAGCTCTTGCAAACGCTAGTAAAAGCAGTGCATGCATAAGCACTTCCTTCACCCTATTAATTTTTTAAGCATACCTTTGTATGATCAAATATTAGCTGAGTAATCACAAAAGCCTGCCTATGACAAACATTATTGTAGCTTTGATTTTCTGGGCCATCTGAGGCGTTGTTACACACTAAATAAATGGCTTCCAGTCAATTATAGCTTTTCAGGAAAACAGGCAACTTAATACATCACCTATGATAAATACAATAACTAAAGGATATTAAAAAATAAAAAATAATAAAGGATATTAGCACCAAGAAAGAAAAGGAGTTACACATAAGCTATCAAAATAATTTTCAGAGAGGAAACAAACGTTAGTGTTCAGGTCTTCAAGATAAGCACTGCACCTCAGGTCAAAACAAATAAAATCAAGATTAATGTCTTACCAGGTGCAAAATCTGTCTGGTTTAATTATTTATTTTTGGCAGAATTCTTGTGTTCCTAAAGAGAGCAAACCTCTAATTACTTTCAGGGTTTAGTTTTTGGTCTTATTTCTGAGAGTGGAGTGGCACAGAATAGAGAGAGCTGGCTTGGTAGCAATTCATCTGGAAAACGTCTTGCCTTGTAACAGCTTTGTTTAAGTCCATTATGTGACCCAGGTACTATATAATTTTGGCCTATATTAACAGTAAGATAATTTTCAGACTGTGAGCAAAACCATATCGATGAATCTCACTCTTGAGTTGATGAGACCAGGCCACATCTGACGTATGGGGATAATTCTGGTCACCTCATCTTATGAAGAACACTGACAAACCAGAGCTGCCTTCAGAAGGCCCAGGAACCAAATGGCAGGGGACCAGAAGCCATCTCATTCTAGCATCTGTGGAAGAGACTGAGCATGTCTGACCTGAGTCAGGGAGGTCGAAGAGAAGATGCGATAGTTCCCAGATATGTCATGGGGGTTGGAGGAGAGGAAACAGAATAATTCCGTGTTGTTTGAAGGCATTACTGTAGTGGGCAGAGGTGAAGTTACGGAGAGTAAAATTCTATATATCTACTACGAGATTGTACCATAATAGGAATGGTAATAAATAGAAACAATGAAAAGTATCACCAGTACAGTGAATATTTTAGAAAATGGAAATAAAGGGAGAGGAATGTCTTGATTAAGCTGATGGGTTGAAAATGCATTACAGAATTTCCTTCCCACATTCCTGATGAAATAAACAAAGAGTAAAATTAACAAAAATGAAAACAAACAAAAAAACTACAAGTGGCAACCAAACAAAGAAAAGATGATAACATAATTTAGTAAACCTCAGCAACACAGAATTCATACTGACAATTCACAGAAATCCTGAAAATCCTAACAGCCGACAAAACAAGAAAAGCAAACTGAGTGAGCGTCTTCTTTTTACTGCTATTTGATGGGGTGGAGGAGATGATGGGACAGAGGATGGGATGAATCTCAAAAGCATTATGCTAAATGAAAGAAGCCAGGCCCAAAGACTACATACTATTGTATTCCATTTACATGGTATTCCAGAACAGGTGACACCACAGAGACAGATATCGGGTCAGTGGTCGGCAAAGTGGGGGAGTTTACTACAAAGAGGCACAAGGGAACTTTTGGGGGTGATGGAAATGCTCTATCATTATTGTGGTAGGGTTGTATGGCTATATACATTTGTCAAATTTCAATGAATTGTGCAGATAAAATCGGTAAATTTTACTTCATATAAATTATACCTCAATAAAGTTGACACAGAGAGAGAGAGAATGATCTAATGGGAATGAGGTCTTTAGGGCTGGCTTCTGAATTAAAAAAGCAATCAGAAGCCAATGGGAATGGATTACACACTCTTCCTAACTATGCAGCAGAAACTCTGGAACAGGACATTTGCAAACTCTGAGAAAGATTGGTCCAAGTATTTAAACAAAGGCTGTCTATCACCCCCCCAGCTGAGACTTATCTCTTCTCTCTGCCACTCCCTCAGGCTACAGAAAAGCGTGGGTGACTTCTTGGACTGGTGGTGACAGTAAACCAATTTAAATATTGAATTTATACCAAACAATGTGTTTTTGGAACTAATTAGTTTTGGAACCAAATGGAAATATTTAAACTTGGACGATGGGAAAATAACAATATGCCTAACTCCCTACCTAGATATATTAGAGACTGCTAATGTTCTCATCTTTCATAACAGAGGTCAACCAACAAAGCTTATAATTAAAACATGTAGCTTTAAAAAAAAACTCAAAAAGATGAGTCCTATTAACATTTTTTATAATCTCTTTTCTTAAACTCAGATGGATTTATAGGAAATAAATACCTCTTACAGTAAAAACTGTTCAGAAATTCATTTACCTTCTTTACGGTTTATTTTTCTTCTGTTAAATAAAGAAAAGTAATATTTTTTAAAAAATCAAAAAGCAATTATAGTAGGATTCTATCTATTGATATACCTTGCTTTATAATATCTGAGACACAAGTGCTTGTGAAATGTACCACTATTTTATATGCCACTAGGAAACTTTCAATTTAACTAGGATACAATGCAAAGACACCATGGACTATAATATACCTACCAACTTCAAAGATGTCAAAAATATGAAAAAAGTATGACTCAGAATCAATAAAATGCATCTCCACCCATCTATCCATCCATCCATCCATCCATCCATCCATCCATCCATCCATCCATATGCATAATAAAAAGTTTTCTGGAGTAAGGTCGCCTACATTTAATAATAGTTATTTCTCAGAGAGAGAATCGGAGATCATTTTAAAACTTTTATCTTTTCTCCATTAAAAAAAAGTCTTTATAATAGAGACATATTTACAAGAACAAATGAATGATTTTTATTCAAAGAAAAAAAAATGACTAGAAGTAAATATGCCAAGATGTTAACAGTGGGTCACTCTGGGTGTGGGGATCATGGATGATAGCTCTTTGTTCATTTCTGTATTTTAAAGCAATCCTGAAAATTAAAAAACTAAACAAAGTAAAGATTCATAAAAACTCAGATGACCATCCTTAGGTGAAAAGAGTTTATGGCAGGTGCCTCCTCTCAGGGTGACCAATTGTCCTTGTTTGCCCAGGACTGTCGGTTTTCACCCTGAAGTCCTATGTCCCGGGATGATTGGTTACCCTGCCTCCTTTATTGTTCCAATGAGTGGGGTGATGCGTAAGAAAAGATGCTTTTGATTTGATTCCACAGTGGTGGTATTTGATTTTTTTAAGGTGCCTCAGAATCTCCTGAGGAATCTGTTGAATGAGCAGATACCTGCATCCCACGCCTGGAGATTCTGATCTAGGTCTCACGTGGGGCTCAGGTGACTGCATTTTTAAGCACCCCAGGTAGTTCCTATGCCTGGCCTCGCAGCCCCCTTAGCAGGCCTTCCTGTCCTCCTTCTCCTCCACTCTCCATATCCAGCATCACCTGAAGACTTCTCCGAGTCTCTGTGCGCACCTGCTGCCTACTGCACACCACAGGTAGCCCTGGAGGGCTGCCACCTCCCCACGTTCACCACAGAGAACAAGCAATGAGAGGAGCTCCTGCCAGGAAAGGCTAGTAGCTCAACTCAGACCAAAAGTCACATCTAAGACTCTAGGAACACCAATTCTTCTAAAGAAGGTTTAAGCTTGTGAAATAGGAAGGAAAAAAGCGCTTCCATTGTACAGAAATGACATACATCTCTCCAATTTTTTCCCATTCTTTGCTTAGGTTCTACCATACTCAGACAACATCCACAGCAATATTATCCTGGAAATTTCAAAACTATCTATTATCCTATAGATACATTTATTATACAAATGTATATATTATACAAATGTATAATATCCTATTATACATTTGTTGCCATACAAATGTAACTCTGAGGTATTAATTCTCTCTCCTAGACATAAGTCTGTGGATGAAAAAGGGAGTATGTACAACCACAGTGACCGAAAGTAACCTCACAGAGTGATCTGATCATAAATTCTGGTGGACAGTCACGCCCCAGGCCCATAACGTTTTTAGTAAAAGCCAGCCCTGTCATTGTTCTTGTGCATCTGGGTTAAGGCACCTTTGCAATGCCAGAATTAATCCTCTTTTCCAGACCCCATGAAGGAGTAACCACCCTCAAGGGAGCACGTAATCTGGCTGAGTATCCATATCTTGCTTTCTCCCATCTTCGTGTAATTTTCCTTACCATTGCTCCTTAATTCCAGAGGTATAAAAGAACAACTGTCTTCCTCCAGAGCATCTGAGATCTTGCTTCCTGGCACTGTTGTCAGTTTGGCACAAATAAACTCTTATAAAAATTCTCTACAGATTTGGACATTTCTTACATCGACAAGTCGAAAAGAAATACGTTTCTTTGGCATAGTTATCTGGTCCAATTACTTATTTCTAAAATCTGGTACATTACTTTGTCAACTGTTTTTCATTATTATGTGAGCCAGACTCCCATTTTCAGTGGCTCTTTTCCCAGTGCTTCTCGAACTTTAATGAACATAAGAATGCCCTGGGATCTTGTAAAATCACAGACTCTGATTCAGGGGGCCTAGGGTGGAGCCTGGGAGTCTGCATTTTGAACAAGCTCCCAGGCGATACCAGATTGCTGGTTTCCGGACCACAAAGGAGTCGCAAGGATAGCTGACAGATGGAAGATTGGTCCCTAATTCTATTTTTGCCTGTAATAAAATAAAAGCCCAATGAGGATTTATTCCTATCACAGAGCTATAAACAACTGTACTATTTTTTTCCTGAGGTTTGCAAGAAGTTTGTAAGGTACCCCCCTCCCCACCCCCCCAGCTCTGGTGGGAGTGAGTCAGCAAGTTGCAAAGCCAAATTCCTTTTCATTGTAAATTCTTATCTCTACTGTTTACTAAACTACAATCACAGTTAAATACTAAGCTGAAGGTCTAGAGATTTAAAAAAAAAAAAAGCACATGTGTAGGAAGGGAAGTGTTTGAAGAAGAAAATGATTTTAACTTATAAAAATGAGTAGGGGTTTAACTTGAGAAAACGCAAGTTGGCTAGCTTAGGAAGGGTAACTTTTATTAAATCAAATCAGAAAACTGTGTCTGCTGTAGAGATGGATCTTTTAACTTGAAGGGGAGTGGGGAAATGAAAAGAGGCAGCTGTGATAATGTCTTTACAGTTTTGAATTCAACTGAGCAGAAAGTTTGGAGGGTGAATACCAGACAGTAATTTTACATTTTGCTGTCCAAGATCAGAGTGAAATATTGTTTCTGTGTTAAAATTAGCCAAGTTCTGAAACACTGAGATGAAGAAAAGTAAAGATCATTAAGACAAAACTCAAAAAAGTATCAAGGTGCATACACAGCATTATTTTAGAAATCATGTCATATCATATGTAGTGCAGAGGAAAAAAACGAAGAAAGTACAGCAAAGGGCCAACGGTCATTGTTTCTGATGGAACTATACTGACCTTTGGTTATGCTATTTTGACATTTTCTATAATGAAAATGTATTACTTTTATAATAAAAGTTACTTTAAATGGTCACGCTGAGGTATAAAGATAGATGGAAGGAAAGGAGGGAGGGACGGAGGGAGAGAGAGAAAAGAGAAAATAGGGAAAGGAAGAAAAGGAGAGGAGAAAAAGAGAGAAAGAAAAAAAGAAGGAAAGAAGAAAAAAAAAGGAAGGAAAAAGGAAAGAAGGAAGGAAGGATGGAAGGAACGATGGATAAAAAAGGGGTTCTGTGGAAAGTAACCTCACAGGGTGATCTGATCATAAACTCCTAACTGGCAGGTCAAGGTGGGTAGTCATGATCCAGGAATATAACTTTTTAGTAAAAGATTTATCTTTACCTTAAGCAAACTCTGTTCATTGTTTCTGTGCTTCTAGGTTAACTCACCTCTGAAATAAGTAACCACCCTCAAGAGAGCACATAATCTTGTTAACTATCCTATAACCCAATCCCAGCCTTGCTTTTTCCCACTTCCATGCAATCTTCCTTACCTTCTCTCCTTAATTTCAAATGCATAAAAGGAGCTGCAATTCTTGGGAGCATTTGAGATATTGCTCCCTGGTATATGTCATCAGTTTCCCTCAAGCAAACTCTTACAAAAATCCTGTACAGGTTTGGCTGTTCTTACGTCAACAGAAGGAAGGAAGGAAATTTCTTTCAAATGGCAATGCTTTTACATATTTCTTTTGACTATGCCCCACACGATTCTTTTCTCTGTTTTTGGGATCCTATTAATATTAAGGCTGATTATAATTTAAAGTGTTAAACAAAATTCGAGTAACTAGAATCTTTAAATTCCTAATCATTTCCTCTGTAATCAATACTTTCTATTTCACTTAGAGCAAGTGGCATTTCTGAACTTTACAATACTTTAAGGATGAAATGCAAGGTCCTTTCCCTTCCTACCAGGATCCACAATGTGCCAACCATCGAAGTCCCTATGTTGTCCCTTTGAGCCACTCTGCCCAGATGTTGACCTGCAGACTCCCCGGGGGGCAGAGGGCAGTGGATTCTGTGACCATGTATATCCTCCAGTGGCTGATATCATACGATGCGGGAAATGTTACACTGACAGAAAGAAACATGCCGAAAAAGACTGCAGAATCGACAGCACCAGAAACAACTCACTGGATACCTTTAAGATGGTAATATTCCAGGTAAAGCTCTCCACTGCTTTTTGTAGTTTTCGTTCCTTCAAACCTTCCTTGGTGCCTATGCTGTGCAAGTGTTCGTGGAATTCCATGGCTGAAAGAAATAAAAAGACAAAATAGATTACTTCCCCATCTAATTTGTGGTAATAAACCAGCAATATTTATTTTTCTAGGGATTGCTAAATAATTCCAACCTCTAATGGCATTTCATGAATGTGCCAATTTAATAATGTAATAATGGGGAGAAACAGTGAAATTCACAGTATCAATAAGGTAGAAGGTATCTTAGTGGTCAGTGGTTGTTCTTCACGGTTTTTAAGGGTAAAGAGGGCACATAGGATCGTTCTCATTCTTATTTTAGGGGTTAGGAATCTGAGGCTCAGCAAAACTCAGAGATTGATGGCTGTGGAGGGAGCAGGAGGAAGAGCTGGGACTAGAACCCAGGTCTTGCATTTCGTGTCACAATAAGAGTCAATGTCAGGTCAGATACTAAAAAGGGAGAAGATGGAGAGAAAGACCATGAACTCTAACTTGGCATTTATATTATGCCACTTTACTATAATTTACATAATCAAATTAATATTCTCAATTGTCATTCAAAATAGTCTCTAGAGGCTCCTCATGCAACAACAATACAAGAATGCAGGCGTGATATGAATATCCTATTACTGGTTTAATATCATTATAATTTATGGATTTTTTTTGCATATTCAGTTGTCAATTACCCCATCTCTGGCCAATGAGAATCCTTCAGAGAGGACCTAAATGACCAATTAGGCTTTGATACATTTCTGGCTATCTTGCCCAAGATGTTCTAGACTATTAAGTACATTTCCCATCTCAGACCTGGAACCAGGTGTTTCTCCCAGGACCTCTGGATTCTGTAGGCGGGCCATGATCTGTGTGCTAAGAGTGCTCATTGTTACTGAGTTTTCCATTGTTTTCTAGGTTTTTTCACTGGACATGTTTTTTTCTTTTTTAAAAGGGAAGAATAAGATCTTGCTAATACTTCAAATTGAAGTATACAGGGTTTTTACATATGTATATCTTTAATTTTATGTTTATTTATCTGTTAGGTGGGAAAATCTTAAATCCTAATCACATCAACATAACTGTTAATGGTAAGACTACTAAAACCAATGAAAACTTTCTTTGCCTTTTTTCTGTCCTTAGAAAAAAGTATATCTCAGTGAGAATGTACAGTAAAAATATGTTCTAAGGTCAGTCAGAAGAATTCTTTGTTTATGTGGTTATGTCACTAACAAAGTACAGTTAGGTTCCTTTTTTTTTATATTCTGTGTGTATGAGGGGTAGTGTTTTTGGATATAATTTCTTATTATTTCAAAACTATACGTGATTCCAAAGTGAAACTATATATCAAAATGTATTCAGGTAAATCTTGCTTCCTTCCTGGTCCCCCCTAACCTGATCCCTCCTGTCCTCTACACATTTTTATTAATTTATCTTTCTATTGTATTGTTTCTCTTTGAAAATATAAACAAATGTGTAGATATTCAAAATCCCCCTTACACTAAAGGTAACATATCATGTACACCATTCTGTACCTTGGTTTTTGTTTTTTCCTTCATGAAACTACCTAGTAGGATCATTCCATGTTAGTGTATAGAGCTCTTGCTCACTTTTTTTTTTTTTTTTTTTTAACAGCTCCACTGACTCCATTGTGTGGATGGACCAGCATTTACACAGTTCCCTACTGATGGACTTTGGGTTGTTTCAAAACTTTTGCTATTACAAATAATGTGGAGTGGTCATAATTTTACGTTTCCTGCATTTTATAATACACTTTTTCTGTTTAGCTGGGCATTCCAGTTTCTAACTCCATTTCTTTGCAACCCACCTCAAAGCAATTCTTTAACAGCAAATTGACAGCAACTTTATTCCTTAGTAGCTTTCAACAATAAGCAAAAGCTGATAACACATACGGTAAATTGCCAATTTAATCTTTTTTCTTTTCTCTTTATTATTTTGCCCATCTAATAAGAAATATGGTCCTATTTCCTGTCATGCTAATAAGGTTTAAGAACCTCACTGGTTTCAAGAAAGAACAGCAATTAGTAATATTCATTACATTGTCTAGGAAACTACCACACTGATTACTCTCTTCCCCTCCAACTTCTCTGTCAGTGATGGTACTGAAGAACATCCCAACTTGATTAGCTAAACCCTCTTTCCCACTGCTGTCGACCTGGCTCAGACAGCTAGTTCTGACTTTACATACCCTACAGCTAGTTCTGACTTTCACTGGATGCATCTGGCTTAACACACTGCAAAAACAAACAAACAAACAACCAAATAACCATGAATAGGAAGCAATCTTGTTCTAAAACCTAGGATTTTTGCTAGAGCATTAAACCACACACAAACACACACACACACATACACACACACTCTCACGCGCGCGCACACACACACACACACACTCGGGTACATGCACTCTTCCCTAGTCAGACCTGGGAGTCTCCCCAGCGTGTGCCATGATGACTCACTCAGACACACTTTCTAGAACATGGCCAGGTGAGGCTCTAACGGTAAGATCCTGATATGCTAGCTTTTCTGTTAGGATTTAATCCTGGACTTCAGCAAGATCTGGGTTTCAGGATCTGAATCATTAATAGTCAGAATGTTTATATTTCTGGCAGTCAGGAGGCACTGTAGTCTTAAAGCATCACTGAGGGTTTGGCAGGTGGCCTTCGTGACTGGAATATGGGAACGAGAAGAGACGGGAGAAGTGGGATGAGGGAGTAAGTCTCTGTAAACAGGAAGGTGCACAACTACAACTCTATGATCCTCGAGGTGCACAAGGCAAGAAATTGAAAAGGGAACCGATGCCAACTGCCTGACCAGATGCAGGCTCATCATGATGCCTTTTTTTATTACAAATTTCAAAACTGGCACAAAGGTGAAACAAATAATACTGTGGGACTTTTCAAACATGCAGGTGTCAGCTTGGAAGCCTCACGCCACTAAAGGCAGACTGTTTATCTGGCCTTGCTGAACACTTGATCACGAGTAAGGTACTGAGGCAGTAAAAGGAACGGCTATGCTGGGCTTCAATCCAATGACCAAGTAAAAACCTACAGATCATACAAACATAGAGGAGCCAAAGAAGGGAACATGAGCCTAGACAAATGACTATCCCAGATTTTAGGAAAGCAGCTTTCAGAAAGTTCAGAAGAACACGGAGCCAGGGGCAGTAAAAAGATGGGATGCTCTGAGAAAGACTGAGGACTCAAGGAAGAAACATAGTTAAGATGATCAAAAATGATACTGATGAGTAAGAAATGGAGAAACATTTAGAGAATCAAGTATAGCTGTCTAAAAAATTCACATTTAACATGTCTATTAAAAAGTGAGACTAGACAACCCCCCTTACCTTCTCCCTCTTAAAATAGCTGTAGTTCAGTAAAAGTCCATAGGGATGTATAAAATGTATTATTAATAAAGTTCTTTAAAAATAGGCACAAAAAAGATGGTAAGTTGAAAACCAGAAAAGTCATGTTAAAAATATAAAATCAAAAATTTTAAAGTCACTAAGACTATCAGTTCTATTGTTATTTATTTCATGATTTAGTCTGCTACATGACACATCTGTTTCTTTAATGAAGATTTTTATATTATTAGCTTATAGACTGACCATCGCAAACATTTCACTAATCTACTGATATGAAGCATTTGCTGAATTTATTTTTTAAGGAAATAAAAGGACTGTCACCTTGGTCTATACCATGCGACTGCACGGCTCCCCTGTGATACGCAAAGCCCAGTGCAAAAGGACTTAGGGCACACAATGAAGAGAAGCAAGAGGCAGCTCGTCAGGCACTTTACATATATTACACAGAAAACCTGGAGAGGGGCTATAGAGCTTTCCCAAGGAAATGGTAAAGAAAGATTTGAATACTGGTTTGCCTGAGCCCAAGATCCCAAGGTTTTTGAACTACCATGCATTTTTTTTTTCCGAACAAGAGTCCCAGCCCTTAAGATGAGTCCCTGCTATGGTTATGTGTATCATAATTATGCTGTGAGGCAGAACATTGTAAGGGCTATTGGATAGGCACTGACCCAGTTCAAAGGGAATACAGAGAGAGAAAGAATGAGATTATGCATTTGAAGAGGGTCAGTCCCTATAAACAAGGAAATCTAATTATAGATCTAATATGCAAATTACATTATTTCCTTGATATTAAATTACCAGGAAATCTATTCTAACGTGTCACAGGAGGTCTTTACAGTTCTTTGAACTAACAGTGAGTGTAAAGAACTTGTCTGGGGGAGGTATTAAGTAACTTTCCCCCTATTTCCCAAATATTTTTGTCAAAGAAACATTAGCCCAATAAAAGAGTCTGTATCTTATTAAGAAACTTAACAGCAGTATCTCTTTTCCTTCTGTAAGTCATACCATTCTCAGGTAAAACCGAACTATTATTCTAAGATTTCTTTGATAAGTAGATTTTTGAGAATATCTCCCTATTTCTGTAAATAGTAAATATCCATAATATTGAAATACAAAAGGTTACGTCATTTTGTATAACGAAAGTAATTCTTGATTCATGAAGTAACAACACTAATTGGTCAGCCAACAACATTTATTGATCATACGTCATTTGCAGGTCATTTGAATAGGTGCTGTGTTGTGTCCTATTAAAACCCATTATTACCTAAATATGCTAAACACAGTAAAAAGTTACAGATTTCTAGAAGCAGGGGAACAAACTGGGGTAAGAGAACTAGTACTTATCGGCTTACAGACAATTCTTTCATAAAGAAATCTTCATAATTTTGTTTAGGAATATTAATGGCATTAGTATAGCAAATAGGGCAATAGCATTAAAATGATAATGAGAGAATACATAACAACTGCTGCTTTTTAAAAAATCAATGGCAAAATAAACTCTGTAGGTACAATATCAAATCAACATTTTTGTACTAGGAAAAAGATGCTATGTATGGGAGATTCAGTAGGCGTATATGGACTGCATATTTTAATGTAAAAGGTTACAGAATGAATTTTAAAAACTGGTAATTTAGAATTAAATTATTTAATCTTTAAAATAATAATAAATCAGGAAAGTTTAAATTTCTGAAAACCTGAGGAAGTCCACCCTACATTTTCACTTGTGACTAGATAGAAAATGAGAAGATAATAAACATTCCTAAGGCAGAGTTGTCATTGCACCTGTTATAAATGGTAAGCAAATATATATTGGAAAGTTACATAACAAGGAAGACAGTGAGTTATCAATTCCTGTGCCTGATCTTTTCTAGCCTTATTGTCCTAAGTGAAGTAATAAGAATGTTGAGCTTTGAATGAAGAGAGCTCCTATCTTAGCTCCTATCCTCAGTAGAAACCTATCTATCACACTGAGCCTGGGATGCAGGGCATGTGAACAGGCAGCACAGTTCCTTGTGACCTAAGGGTGCAGGTTGGGCCTTAGGACACCTGTGCCTCCTATTACTGTGTTCAAAAACAAAACATGGCTACTTCTGGTGGCTACTCCTCTGGTCAGCTCATAGAGGCCAGCTCTACTGTCTACCTTCTTATTAACTATACTATTAACCCCACCGACTTGCAATTACACAAAGTAAATATCTTTTTCTGGCATGGTCTTTGTTTTCCAATTATCAATGTGTCTATTATCTGTCTCTCTACAATGCCAATATTTTAGAGTGACAGTCCCTTCACTCTGGGAAGGGAGACTGTTCACTTACACAGGTGTAGCACCTAGGAGCAGCCCTCTCATCAGGCTTTTCACAATGCTTGTTAACAAGAGCCTTTACAATTTTCAAAAGAATAAGATCTGAGAGAACCACCCAAAGCAGCTTCTCTGAGCAAGTAAAAAGAACCAAACACTGCTGCTGTCATTCCCTCGGCGGCCACCCCTGAGGGCTGTACCCACGTACCACCCTGTCGGCAGGCACTGTGGGAAGATGCAGACCAAGGCGGCTTTCTGTGCACCTGTTTCCTCATCTGCGGTATCAGGGACTGAAACAGGGCTTTCCAGTGCCAAAACACAAGCATTTTTCCCTGGTGAAGTACAGGTAAGAAAAACCCACATACTTTTGAAAATAATGAGAATTTTATTGAAGATTTCTTTTGGGATGACCACCTGCAAAATCAATATTGAGACTTTTTAAAATGACAGATTTAAGCCAAAAGAGCTCTCATGTATTCTCACAGAACGTGGCTCTTAGCTGCCGTGGCCCGAGGTCTGCCCGGGAGACTTGCGGAGAGCCGCAGGCAGGCGCTGGCGGCAGACCAGAGGGCGCAGGTCTGTGCTGCTGCTGCTGCTGCTGCTGCTGCTTAGTGACAAGACTTCCCACTGTAGAAACACTCTTCAGGTTCAAAAATGGAAACCAGGCCAATAAAAATGAGGAAATAAGAAGTGGAATTGTTTTCTTCTTTCAGGAACAAATTCTATTTCCCTGTATGTTTCCAGTATCTTCCAAATACTACGTCAACACGTTTTCATCAGACATCTGTATATCTGAGTCATGTGTAGCTGTCCACATTATCTTGAAGTTAGTTGTTTAACAAAATAACTGTATTTTTTTCTATTAGTCAATGTTCTATCTACTAGTCTGATTTAAATCAAATGGCACTGTAAGAGCCTCAAAAAAAGCATGGCTTTGCCCACATTTTCTTTAAAGGTAAAATGTAACATTTTAGGGCAGCTATTAAGGAGGTAGGGGAAGGAAGCAGGATTCCTTGAATCTATTATGGCATTGCCACCCAGACGTGAGGTAACAGTTAATTCTGGCCAAAGAAACTGAAATCTTTGTTAAGTTTTAGTGAACTTCATTTGAAAACCAATACTAACTAGGTAAACAGTCCTTTGAAACGTGTGACATGTTATACAATTGCAAGGGGCTGTATTATTTAATAGTCAAAATATACAGTGTGTTTAAAGGCATTAAAGTTCGAAGGCTGTGAACATATTTCACGAATCCAATGATGGGCATGGGAACATGGATTAAAGCTTGGGCGAACAGTGTCCAGAAGGCAGAGAATGGTCAGTTCTCAGACAGAGAACTGGCTAGGGCTGCTGTGGCTGCTCTTTTGCCAGAAGGATTGTCTTTGAGCCTTGGCTGCTCTGTGCCCGAAACCTCCAATTATGTTCCTCTGACTCCATGACCCCAAGTTGCTGTTCCTAGGGAAAAGCTGTATGTTATTTTTCTTCTGGAATGTTAGCCAAGGAGAAAATCTGCTCAACTTCCTTTGTGGTAATGCATTTGAGAACAAAGGAAATAGATAGCAGGTCATCAAACAGCAGAGAAAGGACACATGGAAATCCCACAGGTGAATTCTATACAAGTTTAGTTCAGTTCTGGTCTACAGGGGATGGAAGACACAGCCCATGTGAACAAAGAACAAGGCTAGGCCACGGGTCCATGATGGAGACTGCACAAGTCATTAAACCTTTCAGTTTATAGCTATAATGTTAACTTTTAAAAATTGGTATGGCCACACAAAAGCATATTATTTGACCTTTATGTAAAGAACTGCATTTTAGAAAGTTATTGCTCCTTTCTATGTCATCTCTCAAAAATCTGCACAGCTCAAATTATGTTGGTTTCATATAATTTTCCAATTATTATTTCAAAATACTTTATAACTTAAATATTTTAAAAGTATTCCTCCAAGGGGCTTAAAACTTAATGATAATAAATAAAATGGAATGCTGATACAGTAACATTCTATAAAAATTAATAAACAAGTGTAAATTTTCCAAGATGATATAATAAGAACATTAGTACAATTCCATATAATGGAAAACAGTGAAGAGAAATTTCCACTTCTATCGAATTTCCTGCTTCCCATCACAAACAGCCATAAAAATAAAATTAAAATTAAAAAACACATGACATATATAATACTAAGATATAAAAAAGAGGCTTTTCCTTTGAAGAGAAGGGGGTTTTAGTCAGAAACATGGCATCATTTCCTCTTTGACTAAAACGAATACAGTTTACTCCTGCCAAACATAAAGCAGATGACCTTTCAAACATTCTGGTGGAGATTTTTTCTATCAATCTAAATGATTCGAATCTAAAATATACCATGTAGCACATGGCTAAAAATTTTAGAAGTATAATTTTAAAAAATCTTATGAGAGAGACATACTGATCATACACTGATAAACTTAAAGGTTAGTTTTTCAAATGAAAATTTAATTTGCCATCCTAGAAAGCTCTTTTATCACAGACATATCCAGCGCAAAAATATTTTTGTGTGTGTTGAAAACAGAAACCAAAAGCAAGGGGTAAAATTTTTCCAATGGTGACAAAAGAAATATATATTTATAATTTTAATTTATTTCAAATGTCCCAAACTAGGTATAGTGAGCTATTTCCTGGAAGATAGGATATAACACAGGTCTATCTGGGACCTCATTCGAGAGGTCAATTTATCAACAGTATTAAAATTACCTCACTATAACACGGTCTGCACATGTCTTACGGCACAACAAAGTACCCTGAAAACGAAATATGGGTGTCTGATCATTTTTTCCACGTAATTTACATATAATACTTGTTAAAATGTACCGCTTTTATAAACTATACACTCGGCTCCACAATTCCAGGGGTCTGAAGTTTGTGTGTGCCGCCGCCAAGTGGGTGTTCACACCATAATCCCCATGGAACATGGAAATGCCTAATTACTTTTCATGTAGTTCCAGTTGGTAGTCTCTTTTTCTTGGTCTTCTTCCCAAACAATCTTGGCATTACCGAAAGCCAAATTATTTTAAGATGGATTTTTGAACTGTTAAATCTAATTCCACATGAGGTGGAATAGATAAACCAGGTCTCTTAAAAATATCCATGAAACCCAGATGGATGACAAGATCCTCGAGATGTTAAATCCACAGCAGTGCAATTTGTGAATGAATTATATGAAGAAGGCCCTCTTTCCTCTGCCAGTGTGCTCCATCTGGGTAATTCTAGGTGAGATGAAGTTGCATAACTCGTAGTCCTTTGTGAAATCTAATTACCATGCTGCCATTCTAAACGCATGGCCACGTGACTCACCTGGGATCACACAGAATAATGTGTTTAGCGGCACCCTCCTCATCTCGATTCACATAAAATGGCCTTCTTCACCCAAATTATACTCAAAGATTATCTTTACCTAGGATGTCTTTGTTTGGACTGTCACTCTTAAATCAACTCTTTCTTCTCTGCCACAACCTGGCGTGACCACCATAACCAAGCCCCTCGCGACCTCACTGTTCCATGTCTCCCTTTCTTTTTACACCTCTTCTAATTTTAAGTTTTGAACAGATAATATAGTCCTATGGTTCGATAATTTAAGAAGTATAAACTGGTATATGGAGAACTATCTTTCTCAACCCCATCTCCCAGTCACCTTGCTCCCCTCCCATCAGGCAACTGCTGTCATTCACTCTCCCTGAGGTATTCTTCCCAGGGGAGGGGCCTTGACAAGCACACGAGGCTCCGATCTGCCATCCCCGCTCCTTCTACAACAAATGCTAGCAAAGTGCACACA
This sequence comes from Pteropus medius, assembly GCF_902729225.1. NCBI lineage: Eukaryota > Metazoa > Chordata > Mammalia > Chiroptera > Pteropodidae > Pteropus > Pteropus medius. The sequence goes on from NW_024349803.1 coordinate 3,081,210, forward strand.
GTTTGTCTTGTCCTTTAAAAAAACATACATATTTTACTCGTAGGTATATATAAGATCTTCCTTATATATGTACATATGTTGTATGTGTGTGTGCAGGTGCACGTGCAGGTGTATATATATACATGCACACACACATATTTCTTTATTCTACTTTATGGGAGCATAATGTTCCATTATATGGATCTATCATAATGTTTTTAATGAAGGCTTTCCTATTGGACATTAAGGTTGTAAAATTTAGGTCATTGTACATATGTCTTCCCCGAGTATGTGACCATATCTGTATAATAAACTCTGAAAAGATGAAATTGCTATTTCAAAGTGTATATCATTTATAATTCTGAAATTCACTGTCCCATGGCCTTCCCTAGGTGTGGACCCATTTTACTTCCCCTCAACAATGTGACAGTTATCAGTTTGCCCTATATTCTCACCAATTCATCATGACCTGCAACTTCCCGGTGCGCACAGAGGGTGCAGCGGCTGCAGTGCAGGGTGGTGCGGA
>NW_024349803.1:3081957-3102163 GCF_902729225.1 Pteropus medius
AACTGCATGCGATGGAACTTTAGGGCCTTTGATACAAACGTTTGGAGCTGATGCATGAAATATGGAATCTCCTTGAAATAACCTCATTTACTAGACTCATAGAAGATCACAGTGCTCTCCTCCTATCTGCCTGGCTGCATCTATCTGTGCTTGTTCTTCCCTATCTCCCTAACATCTAAGGGCCAGGGCTCAGTCTTCTCTACCCACAGTCACTTCTTAGATGATCTAGATATCCAAACTTAAAAGACCACCTCTGCGGTTATAAATTTCAAATTCATTACCTCCAGTCTGGACTTCTTTCCTAAACTTTAGACTCAGAAGTCAACTAGGCATATCAAACTTAATATTTCTGAAACCAAACCCTTGATCTTCTCTTTCAAACCTTCTCCCTCAGCTCAGTAAACAGCAGCTCCACCTTTCCAAACAAAAATCTTGCAGTCATACTGACTCCCCATTTCCTCCTACCAATCTATCAATAAATCCTGATACGCAACCTTCAGAATATCCAGAATGCAACCATTTTGCATGACTTCCACCCCAATCACCCCCAGATCAAGCCGCAATCACTGATTGGGCAATACTGTTGCAAAAGCCTTCTGTCGGGTCTTCCAGCGTCTGCTTTTGTCTCCTTCCCCTATCTCCAGGCTAATTGATGCAGCCATTCAGTCCTCTGCCCAGACACTCAGAAAGACCTCTCATGTTACTGAGAACGGAGCCGGCATCTTCACAGTGGTCTGGCCGGCCCTCTGCCGTCTGGCCTGTTATTGACTCTGGCTCCTGCCCTCTCCTTCCTTTGCTCACTGTGCTGCAGCCACACTGGCCTTCTAGTTCCTCTTCTGACTCATCAGGTGCTCCCACCTCAAAGCCTTGCTTCAGAGGCTCCTCTTCCTGGGATAATCCCTTTCCAGATGTTCGAAGTTTCCTCTTGACCTCCAAGCACGTCTCCTCACAAATGTCATCGGATCTCGAAGGTCTTCGCTGAGCACTTAATTTAAAAGAGCCCCCATCCCCGTCCTGGCATTCACTATCTCCTTGTCTGTCTCATTGTTTCCAAAACACTCATCGCTGTCTGACATACTGTTTTATTTATTTGCTTTTTGTTAGATTTCAGCTTCATGAAGTCAGGGGTTTCGGTGTTTTGTTCATAACTGGATTCCCTGGAACAGGTTTGCATCTTTTATGAATGTGGCTGAACATCTTTTCATTTGTTTTAGAGTCTTTTGAATTTCCCTATCGTGAACTGTGTTCCTATTCTTTGCAAAGAATGTTGGCCTTTTGCTTACTGATTTTAAGAGTTCCTTACATACCAGGGATATTAGTTCTTTCTAATATGTATTGTTAAAAATTTTCCTAGTTTGTCGTTTTTGTTGCAACTTTGCTTCTGACAGTTTTGCCATACAGGAGAATTCTTTTCATGCAGACTAATATATCAAGGTTGTTTGTCTAATGTCATGTTAGAGCTTCTGGGTCCGTGTTGTTTCCTTGCCTGCATCGTCAGCCTCATCACTGCTCCCATCCTTGTCACGGCTGCAGCTGGCGTGGGCCTTACTGCCGGCGTGGGCCTTACTGCCCTTCACATGTTCTCTCTGTCTGGAATTCCTGTCCCCACCTGACTTGCTCCCACACGAACCGCCTTTCTTGACTCAACTCCTGTTCTAAGATCTGGTTCAATTGTAACTGTGCAAATCTTCCTTCTTTAAAATGACTTTTTCTCGTTTCTTTCTCCTTGCTTCAAACTGGCCTTGGGCTCACTTGCTTCTTTTCTTTCCTTATCCTTCTGCATACTGCACTACCACTCCCTTAATCATTAAGCCCTTAAGTCAGCACCAAACAGTCTTAGGAACAAAGCCTCAGGTCTGATGATCACAGGAACAGTTTCAGTCAAATTAAAGATAACATTTTGTAGCTCCAAACCCATGAAGTTCAGAATGACCTTACCAGCATCTCCTCGAAAACCAGACAGTAGGATGCTATGACTGCCATCAGGACTTGATGCAATGATTAGCTGCCTCCTACTCAGCCCGGACCAATCAGCAGAGCCCATGACCCCAATTCCTTTAGCTACCATGACTAATGAGGTTTTTTTTTTTCCCTGTATAATCTATCCCCTAGAGGGCATCGGGGAGCCAGGTCTTTGAGCGCTAGCTCACTTGTGTCTCCAGGCTTGTTGCCATTCATTTCCTTAAATAAACCTCTACCTTCCTTGCTGCAAACTCCTGTCCTGTCCCCTTTGGCCCTGATTCATGCAGGGAAAATGAACCCCTTGAGTTCAATAATTCAGTGATAAGCCCCGACAGAGTTACTCACGGAGGTGTGCTGTCATGGCTGCAGAGCAGTGCCCTCTCACTGCTGGATGACAGACGCTATGCAGTGAGGGGCTCTTCACATGCCTATCTCCTACCCTCTGCCTGCAGCCCCACTGAGGGCAGGGAAGGGAAGTCCCCTGCTTCTGTCAGACTGAGAGTAAAGACTTAATAAATGTCTGATGAACAAATAATTGGCGTTTGGGATACGTTATAAATAAACCAAGATCTCTGCCCTCAAGGAGTTTACATTCTAGCTGGAAGAAGACACACAATATGCAACAGACATAAGTAAACTACAGGTAGGTTAGAGGGTAATAACTGCTATAGGAAAAAGACGAAGTAGACCAGGGTGAGGGCATCAGACGTGCCGAGGATGCTTTTAAGTTTTGCAGTTGAACATCCAGTTCTGAATTACAGACCCCTAATCACACCCCAGGATTCTCTGTATTTCCTCTAACTCTTTCTTCCTTGGAGGACTCACCCAGTGAAGTAACTCTTCCATGTGGATGAAACCAATTCTATCTGTAGGCCTGGATTTCATTATAGCTGCTTCAGTATCTTATTAGCTGTTTCCATTTGACCATCTGCTATGTCACTTAGAAGGAGGAAAATCAGGCAGAGAGGAGTCAAGTGACTAACCTAATATCGCACAGAAAGACATCGTACAGAGGGTACAAGAAAATGGGTCTCTGGACCCCCAGGGAAGAACCTCTTACTTATACAAGACAGAGCTGAGAAACATCCTGACATAAATGAAAACAAAAGTTATAGGCTCCCAAGTTTCCTTTTGTAAACATTGTCAAACAGGACATTTGTGAGATGCTTTCAGAATAAATCTTCCGGTGATTTTATGTTTACTGTGTTAGGCAAGATAACGATGTGAACAAATCAAGTGATAGATGGTGACAGGTTACTTATCCGGTAACTTCAACTCCTAAAAACACACTGAGATGCAAGGAGTTTGCGAAATGAAAAAGGTCTCTGAGCCATCAAATCCAGGTCACGTAGCTCTGGCCTAACATTCTCTGTGTTCTCCCCATATGGGAGTGCGTCAGGCTCTAATCTGCTTTTAGGTAAGATAAATCTATCAAGCTTGGTCACAGGGGAGATGCCAACTGCTCAGAAGACTAGGAGCAGCAAATCGGAAAGGAAAAAAACAAGTGGCATACAAATAGTCGGAAATTCAGTGGGAAAAAAATTAGCGGTAGGAAGTGAAAGCTGAATGAGAGGAGATGGAATTAGACGGCCAATCGTGGGAATGGGGTCTGAACAGGCAGAGCAGGGCCACTGAGTGTGTGAGTTAAGGGCCCTCCAACGTGTGAAGGCTCCTGGGAATATGGCTACGCTGAACAGGAGAACAGCAATGGATGCCTCTCAGGTGACCTTGAGTCAACACAAGTTTTCTGGCAAACCAAATTTAAGAAAGCAGGCATGTATAGAGTCCAATATAGAAAAATTTCCATTAAACTGATTAAAATGAAGGGTAAAGCTTTCATTACTTGGAAAGTTACCTTATATCCCATTTCACTCAATAATGATGCAACCCTGCCATGCATGAGATTCCTTTAGAGCTTTTAGAACACAAGCTTCTATTTAAATAGGTCTGGGGTGGCCTGGATTTTCTTTCATTTAGAGATTGATCTTCCCTCAGTCATTCTGAAAGAGAACTAATTCTCTTGCCAAAAGAGGAACCAGGCTCTCGCCCACCCAGGCACACAACATCCTCTGGGCACTGGGCTTGCCCGCAAAGCCAGGGAGAGCAGCAAGGGTCCTTGGCAGTAACCTCACCTCAGACCTCACACTGTCCCCAAGGCTTGTCAGTGTGGCCCACATCTTCTCCAGGAACATCCTTAGTCAGGGATCCCTGTGGCAGCTTCTGTTCCTTGATTCCTTCCTTCCTTCCTTTCTTCTTCTTCTTCTTCTTTTGTTTTTTTTTTTTTTAATTTAGTAATTTAAATTAAATTTAAATTTAGTAGTGACTTAATTTTTATCAGAATTATGCATGCACATAGTTTAAAGAGCCAAATAATTGTCACTAAGCTTGCCTCTCCAGAAGCAAGTACATTCAACTGCTGAGTTTTTTGTTTCCTTTTTTAATATTTATATCCATATTTCTAAATGACATGCTTATATTGTTTAGACTTTTTTCAAGTGTTATCTATCAAACTCCCCAGATGAAGGAAGAGAACTTTGCTATTTTTAACCCCGCCCACTGTCAGGACACATGCGGTCTGTCAGCCACCTGGGGTCTAACTGCTTCTTAATCCAACTTTGGGAGAGCTCTCTTTTAGCCCTGCCTTCACCCTAACTTCCAGAGGCACCTGGTGCCACCAAGTTCCGAGCTGGTGGGGGGGTGGTCTGCAGTGTAAACCAGATAGCTTGCCAGGTCCCCCACTGGCAGCTTCAACTTCACCTTGCTTGAGTCAGCTAAGTCAATTATCACTTGTTCAGCTGTTTTTAGTTTCCAAAATTTTGTTGCTCCTATTTTCTTTGTCCTTAGGGGTTTAGGCTCTAAAACAAAAAAACAAAACCCTAACTGTCATTTTAACGAGGCTCAGAAGGGAGTGGAGATTAAATGCATGTGTTAATTCACCATCTTTGACAGGAAGTATGTCATTGATTTCTTTTTTTTCCCCAGAGAACAAATTATTTTCCATTTAAATTCACCTGACAAAAACATCCAACTCACTGAAGCAAAGTAGTTTGAGTTTCCTTCTAGATCATCTTCCTATCCTTTATGAAGCATATCAACTAAGTGACTAAGAAGGAAATTAAAAGTCAATGATAGTCTGCTCTTTTGGGCCCCAGAGAGAGAGCAAGAGAGGAGAGAAAGAGAGAGAGAGAAACAGTAGAAAGTGGAAGACTTTTCCCCTGAAAGAACCTGGCTAATCTTTTATCAACTTAGAAACTTCTAAAAAAAGAGAACTTTTCTGATGCTTCTCCCTCTGCAGATTCCTGTTCAGCTCCCCTGCATGTGTTCCTTACCAATCGCCAACTTTGCTGTTTCTTGGAAAACTGTGCATTTGTTAGATTTAGGAGAATGTGTGTGAGTGTATTCACCTGTGCTCATTAGTTTATACACACTCATTGTTGCACAGCCATGCCATTTATTACTTATCTTTCTCATCAGACGGCGGCCAAGACCCGCTCATCCACATCACTCCTGCACGATCCAACATCTAATCAGACCCTCTTATTGGCACTACTGACTTCTGACTGAACAGATGCTCCCACACTCTATCCCTGTCCTTAGTTCTCTCTTTCACTTCCTCACCCTCAAAACTGTTCTCTTATGGCAGGACTTCCCTGTCCACCTTCTCAATGGAAAATGCTCCTCTCTTTCTCAGAATTTCTCTAAATGTCACAGCTTTCTGTGTTGTCTGAGAAGAGGGGGTGCTTCCCTCTTTCTAAGGTCAAGTGTTTCATGACTTGCACTTGATCCTTGCCCTCCTCGCTTCCTCCATCCTTTATCTCCATTTCATCTTTTAACGTCTTCCTCTTCGCTGGATCTTTCATACTCCTAGGATAGTTTTCTTATTAAGATTTCCCTTTAACCCTCCAACCTTCAGTGCTGCCATCTTTTCTTTTTAAAAAAGAGAGCTACGCAGGCTGCCCCAACTGCCCGTCACGTTGATGTTCCCTCTGCCCTCCCCAGTATCCCTTTGTGTCATCTTCCTACTGGGTCCTGCTAGACCCCAGCCTTTGCTGGATGGGGGGTGGTCTTCGTTTCCCAGCATACCTTGTCTGCCTCACTCCCTCTTCCCAGTAACAACACCAGAATACATACTGTTATCTCCAAAAAAAAACAACTACACAGCCAGGACCTGTCCAAAGTAGGTACACTTTTCAACATGTGACTGGAGGTGGGAGTGTAACTCACTGTTTTCACTTAATTGTTTAAATGAAGGTTTATCTAATAAGAACATAAATTAGTGTTTGCAAGTTTGAAATATTTCTAAAATAATCCTCTCTTGCAGCACTTTGGTGACCTATATCTTCATTTTGTCATTGCAAGATTAAAGTTATGCAAGCGGAATAACAATTACTTATCAAAAGTAAAATCTTATGCAAATGTTTTTGAGTCCAATACAAATTAGCAATTCTTCATATGACTAATGACTATATGCTCTTACGATAACTATAAACATGAGGAAAAAAAGATCAAGGGACTCTAAAATAAGCACTTGTGATAACAGAAGGGTTGTGTAGGCGGTCAGCAGTAACTGTGAAACCAAAAGATAATCGTTATATGCCTCTAAAGATCTTTAAACCCAAAGCAACGCAAACCATTACACAGTGTTAGTCTCTCCCCGCCTCCACCCAAGCAAAATCCTTAATAGACAAGATTCTTCACCTTTTAAAAATATGAGCAAATATATTTCTTACTGTAATCAAATGGAACATAAAGCTGCATTACACTAGAAATTATGAACCTGCACAAAGCAATAAAGTTGTAAAGAACTGACAATTCAAATTGTTAAAAAGAAGTTTTTTTCTGATAAATGCAGTCTTAAATTTTCACAGTCCATAATTCTCACAGCAATACATGTATTTAATAAAATAGAACACTTAATAAAAGTCATATCATATTTAGTCAGCTCATATTTGAGTGACTTTTCTGTATAGAATGTTAGAACAGACATCATGAGTAAAATCTCAACAGTAACTCAATATGCAAACCTGGTGCCTTAGGAGGTTACTATCCTGTTTGGAAAATGGAGTACCTTAATAAAACACACACTCGCTGAAGTAGCTCTATCAGCTGAATAAAATACTGTACATGTTTGAAGGGCTGAACAGAATGGTTAGATTACATAAATCCTTGAATCATAAAAGGTCTTCAGAAATATTGTTGAGACGAGAAAGAACAGTACAGATTGGCAGAGAGGAGGGAGAGAGAAGTGTTAGCAGGAGGATGGCTCATGGAGATCTGACTAAACAGAAGCACACAGAAGATGGGGAAGGGCAGCCCGAAGGCCAGGCTGGGTTGACAAGGTCACTTCCTTTCCTTCCTCACTGCTCCCAGTAGCTTCGCAACTGGGTTTTGCCCACAAAAAATTCCCTGCACACAGCTATGATGACCATCATCGCAAAGCTCAACTTCTTTCCCATTTTGCTCAAAAACCAACTGTCTCACAAACTGAATTCAGACTCCTGAGAAACACATAGTAAGTTCTCCATACATGTGACTGTGTGATAACTTTCATATCTCATGTTCAATTTGAAGGTTCTAGAAGGCAAAAATCAATCTTGTTTATTTTTTGATATTTTGGTATGAAATAGCTCTTACAAGTAAGTATCTTATGCATAGTAGAAGTTCAAAACATATTCATTAAACCAATGAACAGATGATTTAATTAACAAATTTTATATAACATTGGCAAAATGGGTGAGCCAGTTGGTAGATGACTTCGCATGGGAAATCAGAAGTTTAGAATTGATACAATAGACTCTAGTAAGCTACTGGATAATTTTGTGTAATGAAATAATGAAATTACAAAAATGATGTATGAACTTGTTTTAGTTGTGGTTATAGGGAATATTATCCCAGTAGAAAGATTACTTTACTAATAATATTTTCTTAAGAATATGAGTAAAACAAGATGAGGATATTTCTCTGATTACTCATTAATGTACATAGTCCTTTAAAAAATACCAAAAAGGAAAATTATCACACGTATCCTCTTCTTTAATCTATTTTAAACAAGTTCGTTCTTAGATATGATTTTTTTTTTTTTTTTTTTGGTTATAGTCTCTTGATTTTAAAGGACAGCAACCAGAAACCTTAGGACAAATATTCTTATTTATGAATTACAAATATTTTCCATATTAGAATCTTCCAAATTGACAAATGAAATTTCAAAATTGAAAGAACTCCATTTGTCTATTCTTATTACAATGTAGAATACTTGAGTGTTTGGGTTTTGTCACAGCTAAAATTAATTAGATAGTTGTTTATGTAAGTAGAATTTTATAATCTAGTATAACATTTGGATGTTAAATTAATGAATTCGTCAGCATTTGAAAATGTCAATGCATTAAAAAGTGTCAAGAGGTTGTAATCCTCTTTCTAAGAACTCAATCTTTCTCCGTTCAAGACTCACCCTTCCTATCATGTGCTAGAAAGTCATGGATGACAGAAGGGGGTCTGGCAGCACAGGTGACACTGAGGAAGAAATTATTGTAGAGGTTCTCCATCTTGGCTGCTCATTAGAAACACCTGGGAGCTTTTAACAGCTGGGAATTCTTAAGCCACACCCCAGACTGATGTCAATATATTTTACCACCCACTCGCCGTGATTTTGTTATGTAGGCTTGAGAATCAGTGAATTTGTATTTTCTTTAGCCATGGAAGAATAATTTTTATATCTGATTTTCTTGACATAGCATCAAACAGATGAAAAATAGTTTAGGGGCAAATAAATGATGCTACTGATTTAAAGAAAAGAAACTTTTACTTTACCTGCCTTCTGACAATGTACAATCTTTTCATACACAGCATCTGCATTTTCAATCAAGGCCTTGAGGGACTGGATCATCTGCAAAGGGAACATCCAGGCACAAGATTACAACTGACAACATGGGTCTGCACACATGTGTGAGGCTCTTCCCCTAAAATCAGGCTGAGGCGATGTGGCACAACGCTCTTATATCGACTTCTCACTACTCAAATTCAAATATGTAAATGAAAAATCATGCATCGACATGAAATGATTTAAACAAGACTGCGAGTATTAAGTTTCAGGTATAGTTAGGCTTGTCCAACACTGAATTTGAACCTTGACAGCCAGTACTAAACTGAATTCATTTCAGTATGAAAAACTACAAATAAATATGTGTAAACATCTGATCTATGTTTTATACCATATTTTCAGTCATTCATTTTAATAAAACCTGTTACATCATCTTATAGAAAGCTCCAGCACCTACACACTTTACCCATTTCAGCCAAAATACCTTTATCTGAAGATTAGTTTAAAACTTACAATGAGGACCAAAACACAGCTTTTATTTGATACATTACTAATGATATTGTTCAAACTAGTATTTTTAATGCCCCTATCAATAACTTTACAATATTCAGCTTGGAGTTCTTATTCCAAACTGCATGAGGTTGCTTTAACAGCCAAGTTTGAATAGGAAAAAGGATCAGGGCACAGCTGACCAATTATTTTACTCACCAAAATGTTGGGAAAAAAATCTGTCTGAAGTGATCTTTTTGGCTCTAAAATTGTTATGAAAATGGGATAGACATATTCAGCTCTCGTGGCTCAAACGCATGCAACTATTGATACTTACCTTAAATGTAGATTCTAACTTTTTGTGCTTAAATGTCTCGATAGTTTGCACTATAATACTCATCTTTTAAAATGACCGTTATAAATAAACACCAATCCACCATTTTTCATTACTTTAAATTCTGCCTTTTCTTTATAGTATTTATCGCTAGTTGGCATAGTAATTATTTCATAGAAATGAAATATATGTAGGTTGGATTGTTTGTATAATTTAAAGAACACCATATTTGATTAGTTACACTTATTTACACTAAAGCATAATCAACATGCCTTTTAAGAAGTACACCATATTTTTAAAGTGAATCATAGAGCATTTATCGATTTTCACTGTTCTAAGAAAATTATAGTAAACATCCAAAGGTTTGAAGGCCAAAGCAGGTGTTCATTTGTATCTTCATTCATTATTCACGGAAGGTCTACAAGAGACAGCCCTTGATTAGGTGATGGGGACACAGTGACCTACAGGATACAGCTCACCTTCAAAGAGTTCATGGCCTAGTGGTAGGGCTTGCACTTTGGAATTTAGTGTTTTCACATTCATTTTTCAAGATCTGAGTCATTCCTGTAAATTAAAATATTCTCTTTTACAGCTTGACATATTGAACAGGCAGTGATAAAAATGAATAGTTAAGAACTCAATTATACTGATATAAAGTCATTTGTACTATTACATAATTCACATACTGAAAAGGTTCATACCGTCATCGGTAACCTTTTTCAGCTTTGATGTCAAGCCAAATGAAAGATATAAAGAAGCAAGGACTTCTTCAAGCAAGGATGGGGTTGTCACAGCTCAGTACCAAAGAACTGGCCAACGGTGTTCTCATCATTCGAAAAGGAAAAAGAAAAAAAAAAATACAAGCAATAAAATGAACTTGGTCAGGAAACAAACGGACAGGACAGAATCAGTAACAGCAGGAATGGAGGAGAACAAAACAGCAGCATAAAGCACAGGCTCACGCACTTAGGCAGCCTGCGGGGGAGAGGTGGTCAAAATGGATTCAGACAGGGTATATGGTGCAGGGGTAGAAAGAGCACATATTAATTCTGGGTTCAAATCGAGGTTCTGCTATTCATTAGATTTGTCATCTAGGACAAGGTATTAAACATCATGGAGCCATAATTTCCTACCTGTAAAATGAGTTTAATAAGAGACATTACTCTCATAATGTTGTCAGAATTAAATGAAAGGATGCAATGAAGGATGCGAAGGCTCAACGAAGGCAATTGGTAGATGTGACAGTCGACTCTCCATTTATCCAGGAGCCTGGCAGGGCATTTTCTGGTAGCCCAAAATTAGCTGAATGAGTATGCCTTCCTTTCATATGTTCACTGGCAACGTTTCAAAGACCCATCGCTAATTTTAGTTTTACTTGAAAAGCCTGCTATGACAAAGCTCAGAGAAACAACAAATTGCATTATTACTCTTGAAAGTATTTTCCAGTTTAAAGTCTCACCAAAGGTTAAATAGTTATGCACCTTTCAGTGGTAAAATACATGCAAGGCTTGAAGAAAGGCACATCATCTCAAGGGGCTGAAGAGAAAAGCTCATCTGCCTCCTGGGCTCTGTAATACTTGAGAGGATCAATCCTTTATACTGGGATGATCATTTACTGAGGCCTTCGAAGTGGGCCCCCGAGCTAAGAGCTGAGAATGAATAAAAAAGAGTTGCTGACCCAGGACTATGAGCAAACAATAATCATAATAACTTGCAGCATTGTCATTGTAGGCCACCTGCTACTGGGTGTGACAAAGTTAAATACTCCTAAGCCAGGAAGGTTGGTGAGACATTTAATGGTGGGTCCTGGCAGTGTCCTGGCGTGCTCTATTTGTGGCTTGGACATCAATGTAAAAGTCTCCCAACACTGGGGGCGAATGCACCCCATCCTTACTTATGAGCAGTATGTACAATATGAAGGTGGCTAATATGCCAGCATGGAAAATACAGAGTGAAAAGCCATTCCTCTCAGGTTTGTAAGTAAAGAGCAGCAGGTAACTTGCAGACCGTGTCAGAGGGGAATTCTGGAGGGAACCCGCCTAAGAGGTAGGCATGCAGTAAACAACCAGCAGAACTTAGACAAGGCAGGAAGAAAACACATCCAGGCCTTAGCAGAGATGATTTACTTCGCCACACCTGTTATTAAATGTTTTAACCACTTCCTTTGGGAGGAAGAACTGCCAGTTTATATCTTTTTTATAGTTTTAGGATACGTATTTATAGTTAGGGTACATATTTATAATGAAATTAACATATGGCAAACAGTTTAAAGTTCTTGTCCATAGCATGAGTTCATTAATCCTTAACCCCTGCAGTATTTGCATAAGTTCTTTCTCAATGTAAAAGCCCCTCTAGGTATTCCTAATCAAGCTGTCGGGGCTGTGAGCTCCTATAAGCATACTAGGTCAGGGGTCCAGCAAGCTGATGTCTTGCTTTCATTCAGCTGACAACTATGATTGAATATCATAGCAGGGACAAGATGGGGGCGCCATTAGATCTCGTTGGGATCAATCTCTGTCTGGGTCTAATACTTTATAACAAGTTGTGATTATAAATAGTACAAGTGTTGGTTGAGTGAATCAAAACGAAAGTAATTCAACGCCTCCTCTGCATCAGGTACATACTTGGTGCTTTCTATTTCATTTCATGCTCACCAAATCCATGTGAGGTGGGTATTTAGGGTGTTCGTTTTATAAATGTGAACACAGAAGACCTGAGAGTTAAGCAACTTTCCCGAGGTCGTCTGGTATAATGGGCAAAGGAACTGTAACTAATAAACAAAAGAACTGATATTTCATTTGACCTCAAAGCCTCTGCTTTTTCCACAGCACCAAGATAGGTCTTGACATACAAGTAGCGATCGTACCAGTAAAACAGAAGAAAGGCACTCCAACCAGAAAGATGTAAAAAAAGGAAAATGAAATTAGTAACTCCTGATAGCTTCTAGGTTCTACACACAGTATGGAAGTATCTCGACTACAGACATTGACTCAGAATTGTTGCTGTTGTTTTTTAACTATTTCTAGTGCTTTGGGAAAACATTTTTTAAAACATGACAATAAACGATTTACTTGGCTCCACTTAACAATTCATTATTATAGCAGAGAAATTGTTTATATTGAATGTGAAACTGCTAGAATAAGCATCTTGGACAAGACAAAAGCAGTAAGTGGGGAAGGACATCAAAAAATGAGTCAAAGGGAAAAATTGCTTTAAGTTATCTTATTTTCTCTGCATATAGTACATTAATGTCAATACAACGCAAAGCTCATTAGAGTGGTTGGTTTTTAAGCATTATTTGCATTAATGCAAATGCTTTAATTTCATCAGTCCCCTTTAAATGCATAGGTATGAAAGTCTTGGCACAGCAATCAGACATCCTGCTGCCAGCCCTAGTAAGTTACCATATTGTTTATGAAATAGAAGATGACTTCACAGAGTTGTTACTAATGGATTTTATATTAGTGTCTAGTTACCAGTACCTCCTAAATTTCTGGAACTAATGCATTAGGAAGAATCTGTGGAGTTAATATAATCATTTCTTGGTCTTTGGACTAAGATCAAGTGTATGGATTTAACATAGCGCAGAAACCCATTTCATAAATTTGATCAACTCTAATATAGGATTTTAATACAGGACTCAAGAAGATGAAAAGCAGGAAGTTTCAACTAAAGTAAAACTTAAAATTCATATTTTATTAACCTGAAAAAAACCCAGAAATACCTTTTATAAGGTATTTTGAAAATAATTCCCATGTTAACATAAGGTAAACTTCTCTGTTTATAGATATGTTACGAGAAGGACTATTACAATATTACTATATTTAATATTACTGGATTTGTATAGACTGCTTCTTTATTTTCTGTTTTTAAATTTGCATATCCATTAGGAAAATTCTGATTTCAGAATAAGCTAGTCTATGGTTTTATGTAAAAATCTTATGTCTGATTTTGAACAATACACCAAATCTCCCTTCATCCCAAGAACACAGATATTGATAATTATAAAAGTAATTTGTCAAAAATTTTTAGTCCTTGGGTGAAAGAAATTTAATAATGACAGTAATAATATCTTCTAAATTCTACATTTTTTCTCTTTGTTTTGGTTTGACCCTCAGTTTCAAAGGGGAAATGCCTCTTAAGACCTTCCTTTGCCTGTCCCCATCTTAACACATGGATGCTGTTGCTGCTTTGGCTGTAGCTGTTCTAATGAAGTTACAAAGTCTGAGAAGTGCGAAAGTTGTCACGAAAGAGAACAGCTAGATAGCAAAAAAAGGTTTGTTCTTTTACATAGATTCTGTGACTGGGTGACACATAACTGGTAAATATCTTCCCCAAATCAAATAATTGATTATCATTTTCAAACTTGCCAATGGACTTATAAAAATGATATACCTGGCCCCTACTGAACACCCCCAGAGTTCTAAGTCCATGGTAGGTCTTGATGGACAGCGCTCAGGTCACAGGTGTGGCTTCAGGAACCACCGGGTCGGGAAAGACCGTTGGAAGGCTGGACCAAAGCTGGACTGGCCTCTCAGGACTCCAGGGATGAACAACAAAGTGGCAAATGTGAATCAAAGGGCACAGGTCTGCAGAAGACCAACTAATTCAATCCAAAGCAGTATTCCTCCTCTAATGAGAATAATCTTTATGGCAGTCTCTAAAGCTCAATGTCACTGGAGGATTGTCATCCTTGTGCTACACAGCCCTACAAAGCAAATTGGTTCACGAATGCTGACAACGGGACAAAAAATAACAAAATTTCCTCAGAATCTGTAAGCTTTGGTGTGCTAGTGAAAGTAACATCTAAGTTAGCAATACTACCTTTTTTTTTTTTAAAGGCACTTTAAAATAATTATTACTATGTGGGTGAAAAATCTTAGAATCAAATACAGGAACACTGAAATTAAGAGGTAACTTTTTCTTTCACTACATCCAAGTACAACAAATCATCACAAAGTTGAACCATGGAAGAGAAACCATTTATAAAGTTATCGTTGGAAAAGATAACATTGCTTTTAATACTTGCAAATAATATAAAAATCACACATTTGAACTGGGGTGTGAAAAGTTTTACTGCTGTGGAGTCTGCTGGGCTACGTGTTACAGTTCAAGCCAACTCCCCTCCCCATCTCACACAGGTGGAGGGTTGTGGCCCGATTCTGCTGTGTGGGGAGGTCACGGTATGCGCGGTCATTAGTAGCTGTGGTCATCATCCCTTCCAGCAAGGTCGCTATGAAAACACTTTCTAAATAACAAACCGTCTCCAAAGTGACTTGTCCTAGTTTCCTCATGAAATCTCACTGCCGCTTCCACATTTTTCACTATGCAAATTATAGAAAATCATAAAAAACAAAGCCCACATAATAGAAAAACTATAGAAAGAACATAAAGCTCTGCTAGATTAAAAAGCACTACTGAATTGTTAACGAACATGCAGAGAGGAGCATATTTTATGTGGGTGCTCCCACATACTGGACCCCACTGCAGGCATGATGGGGAGGGAGGCAGGATATAAATCAATGTAAAATACTGTTAAGCTCTCCAGGCATTTCCATTCACGTTAGGGGAAAGTAGGTAAATGTGGTTAGAAAAGGAGTGAAGGACCGGACTGAATGGAATACGGAATTACGATTTTAAGCAGAGACTTGCTGTGATCAAAGTGGATTTCAGAAGTAGAAACAAAGGGTGAGGGAAGAAATGGGGGTGGGGGATCTGAAAGTGGGGACAGAAGCAGGCAGGGAACCACTGCTATAAAAGACACTGAAGGCCGCAGAAGGGCTGGAAAGGAAAGGATGGGATTGAGAGATGATGTAGAGAAGGGCAGAGCAGGACTCAGTGACTGGTGTGCCCCCGGCATGGAAGGAGAAGTCAAAGACTAGAGGGTAAACTGGATAAGAAAAACTGTAACACTCGCAACAGCTGTAAAGCATTTCGCAATTTACAAAGTGTCTTTAATATGTTAACTGATTCAGGATGTGGAGTTCACCTTAGTTGAGCTGAGTTGGCAGTTACAACAAGGCAGGCTTGAGAAAAATCTGCAGCAGCTGATCTGTGAAAGCTTGGTTCTGGCATTGGAAAATCGGGACTTTTCTGCACCAAGGTAGCAGCTGAGATAAAAGGTCTACATCTCCAAGGGAGGGATTTTAAAGACAGCTGATATTAAAACATCACAGTAATACTCCAGAACCACTCCAATTAATAAGCAGAGAGGACTAGTGTAACAGACACAGAAAGAGTGGTGTAAGGGGAGGAACAGAAGGATAGTAAACGTTTACAGATGTGCGAGCAGAGTTTCTGGAAGGAGGTGAGTCTACAGGATCAGAAGCTCTGAATTTGGTCATTTGGTAATTGTGGAGAAGGTAACTGCAGTACTGACAGCTCTGCTATAATGTGACATACATGTTCCTAAAAATCAATAAACTCTACAAACGTGCACAGTAAAAACCACAGGGTTTGAGAGGAAAATGGGGTTAGGGGTACAAATTCAAAAATTTTACAGTGACACATTAGAAGAAGACAGGGACTGAATAAAAGCGATAGCGCAGCTCTGAATACGTTATATCGTTAAGAAATGCAAAACTACGACACTGAATGTGGTACTTAACCTTGAAAAAGACCTGAAGTTCGCTGGTGGAAGTGGGTGTCGGAAATGTTGCAGCTTGTGAGTTACCATGAAGTGGCAAGAGAGCAACCTAAAATCTGGTGAGACGCTGGAACACAAGATGTGGATGGGTGCAGCTCATAACACACTTGGTGAACTGGAGCAGTCAGTAGGTGTTTGAGATGTGTGTGTGTGATTCAGTTCACCAAAGTGCAGTTTTCTGTGTTCATCAGTGTTTTTTGTGGTCAAAACTGTACATAAACAAACACGAAATTTGCCTTAGGCTAAAATTATTCACTAATGTATCAATCACATTCAAATAAATTTGCAGTTTCAAACCAAGTGTTGTAGCAGAACTGACTATAAAAGGGAGAGTATTTCAAAATCTTCCTGAATTTTTTTTCAGTCTCCTATTCAATTATATTGTGAAGTATAAACTCTAAGTTTCTATCGTATTCAACTTAAGTATGGTTTTGGCATCATATATTGTGAAGTATAAACTCTGAGTTTCTATCGTATTCAACTTAAGCCTGCCTCAACACTGTACTCAACTATTTTAACAATCATTTCTTGCCAAAGAATAGATGCCAAGTGCTGTATAAATCTGGAGTGAATTAGGAGTTCTGAATGACCCAGGGTCCATATTCAGAAAGCCAAGAATTCTCCAGATTTTCAATATGCTCTTAACTTTTCATAAAGTTCACTTTGGAGCTAAGGTGGTATATTACCTAAGGGAAGAATGTGGCTCTCCTCTTTAGATAACTTTTATCTAAATACTGATGCAATCTGAATCTCTTGAGCACTAAATTTAATATCGAATCTTGTAAAGTAACAACCCATCTCAGCTGTAGATGTTTAGTCGAATTTTCACATGATAAAAAGCCTCTTCTACCACAATCAATGTCTCCATCTATAACTTCTCACTCTAAATTAATATATAACCGTATCGACACACTAAGAAAGGGCTGCATTTCACAGATTAAACTGCAATTTCTGAGGTGAATCACCTTGTAAAGATTATATAAAGACATTAAGATTATACACAGCATAATGTAGTTTTTTCCTGTTTTTACCTAAATAACCATTTGGATTCAATATGAAATTCACAAAAATAAATAGCATCAAGCAATCAAAACACCAGATTGCCCTAGGTTCTCACTATCAGTTGCTTTGGCGCCCTGTGGATAGACTGCAAGTTTACACTTGTGGGTATTTCCGAGAGGCATTTCCCGTGTTAGCCACTAGAAGTCCTTAGTTATACATATTTGTTAGGCTGGAGGAGAGGAGAGAGGAGCAAAGATGAGAGAAAACATCACAGAGTAAACTCCTCTATTAGGAATAGGGAAAAATAGAGGAATTAGAAAAAAAGAAAAGACAAAATCAGAAGCAGAGTTTAGAGAAATTAAAACAGTGAATGCACCATGGTGATTTATCTTATCCAAAGATAAATTTTTTAAAAAACTTTTAAGTCAGATAAGAAATTGTTCTTTTATGAAGACAACTGAATAAACTATAAAACCATGACCAACCCTGTTCTCTCGTATTTCTGCATTAATTGGGATTTAGCATTACTGGAAGTCTCCATATGTTCCCAAACTTATTTAAACAGACCAGGGGCTGGTGAAGCTCCATTGTGCATATCAGCTAGGGGAGGACAGAAAAAGGTTCTGAAAAAACCAGGGATTCCTACATACCAAAGTATTAGTTATGAAGTCAACGTACAGATTTAAAATGTTCATCCTACTATAAATTGTTGGCAAAGTTTTAAAACTTCTGAATAGTTTTAGTTTCACAAAGTACGTAGAGTTTCAAAAAGTTGAATAGAATTTTGGTTTTGACCTTGTACTGTTTCTGGTCCTATACGATGTGATATTCAGAGAAACCACTACTGAAAATCGAGCAACAAAACAGGACCTAAACTAACCTAAAAATGAACCCCACTGGAATTATAAAACTATCCAGGAAAACTATATATAATAATTCCTACCAGTTCATATAATAATATACCATTCTGTGTTTTTCTGTGTGGAGAGCATGTATAGAGAAAGTTCACAAGCACTTTGATTATAATCCTGTTATTATTCCATTTCACGATCTCATGTGATCAGAAGTCTCCTTAGAGAAGAACGTGGTGTGCTGCATTTCATTTTCTATGTGATTGCTGTGGGAAATTTTATGCAACATTCTCACACTGAACAGGCTACTTTAGTGCACAGCTACTTCATAGTTACCTTAAGGATGTGCACACACAGACCCTATGCTCTCTGGGGACTTTGGCCATGTCAACCTCTTAACACTGTACAAACGCTTCTCTGCTTTTCTAAACTGTAATAACCATGTGCTTATATGACATCCTCACGCCATCTCAGACAGCAAGAGATTTAAGTGCACCCTCAGCTTAAGTATCCTCGACGGCTCTGAGATAGGAAGGGATATGAGCAAGTGAGGGGCTTGGCGATTTGGAAAGGAACTTTCAACTGGGCCTGTGGACAGCCAGGCGCTGTCCAGTGAGGATGTAGTCTATAGCTGGCCACTCACTTCTGCCTCCAGGAAATGCCTGGTAAAAGGGGAAGAAGGGCCAGGGTATCAACTGTGGTTCCCCAGGTCTTGGAAGTTTTGAAGCTGGTGAGTTCAGACGCTACACGGTGAATGGAAGGGAGTGTCTCCAAAGAACTGAAGAGAATGGCTCAAAACCTGGCCTGAATCATCCCTGCAGGAAGAAACGGGAACTCAAGCTCCTTAAGCTCAATTATTCAGTGACCAAGCTACTTCCAGAGAGTAGATCAGGAAATTCTGGATGCTACATTAACTCTTTCAAGTCACCGAGGACCATTTAGAGTTCTGACATGCTCATTTAAAACTATTATTACTAAATTAATTAAATCTCCAAACATACAATTAGAATTAAACATAGTACCACTTTTATTACTGTGTATTTATATCAAGCCTTTTCTCCAAAGGGATCAAAGTGATTTAGAAACTCCTAATTAACAGAAGGTAATTCAATCATAGTCTTACTGTCAGGTATTATTAGTTTCTCTCAGGTCTAGGATAACTAAGTATAGATGTTGGTTAAGAGAGAAAGGCAATTGGAGACTTCTGTGTAATGAAAGCAGCTTTTTTGAGCACAGCGAAGTGTCCGCAATATCGCAGGGACAGCAGAGCTAGAAGACAAGAATTCATTAGACGCGACGCGTTATTACAGTATTTACCATATAAACCGAGGCATTCTTCCTGGTGTCGACCACATAACTCACGTGTTCCTGTGTCTTCCCCTTTCAGAGTAGAGTCAACTGGCCTCACAAAGTGGTGGGAAACCTTACCTTCTGCTTTTCACTTTGTAATTTTAAACCTGCCTTTATGAAACAGAGAAGCCATGCTCTTCATAACAGCAAAGCTGCTGCTCTGAAGTTTGGAGTGATGTTAAAACACACACACATAAATGTCTGAAAGCTTCAAGAGCTGCATATTTCTAGCCATTGAACACTAATAATGACATGATAATGACTACCATTTCTTGAGAATTTATTACGTTCTGGGGTATTTACATGTAATCTCATACCCTCTAAGGTGGTGATGCTATGCCAACATTTTACAGATAAAGAAGCGGACTTGCCCACAGTCACAGAGTGAAGCACCAACGCCAGGATTTTTGCATCATCAGGGCTCATCTTCTCTGCCAGCACAGCCCCCTTTAAAATCCCCACTCAGCTACTTCCTCGGGTGCAGGCAGGTTCCTCCTTCATTCTGATTTCTAGTCACAGTGTCTTTGTATAAGAACAATCTTGTGCACATATATTCACACTCCATGCACGGCTGCCCAGATGGTTTGTATGAATTCACAACCGCGTTCACTGAGATGTGTCCTTGGTAAAACACAACAGGGCATATCTTCTGTTGGGCACCAGTTGCCCTGGGAGTCAGCTCAGGATGGAAGGTGAGATGACAAAGATAAGAATCTCTCAAGGTGGGGTCAGAGCTGGCGGATGGGTGTGTGTGT